>NC_057813.1:58795198-59076733 GCF_018294505.1 Triticum aestivum
GGCGGCGGATCCGGGCCCCACGGGCGTGGCGCGGGCCTCGCGGGCCGGCGGAGGCGGCGGACAGGTGGCGGGCGCTGATTCGGTGGGGGAGGCGGCGCAGACATGTCCGGCGGGGTCCGGACGTGTCCGGCTGCGGGAGGAGGAAGAGCTAGGGTTTCGGGGGAATTCATCCGCAAATTTCAGGGGAGGGCACCTATTTATAGATTCTGGGAGCTAGGAGAGTCCAAACGAGGAGCGGTTTTCGGCCACGCGATCGTGATCGAACGACCGAGAGCATGGAGTGGGTTTGGATGGGTTTTGGGCCACTTTTGATGGGAGTTGGGCTGCAAGACGAAAGGGGCTTTTACGGTTACCCGGTTAACCATTGGAGTATCAAACGACCCCCAAATGGCACGAAACTTGACAGGCGGTCTACCGGTGCTATACCAAGGCCGCTTGGCAAGACTCGGTCCATTCCGAGAATGTTTAACACCCGCTCACAACAGGAGACAAAAGGGGAACGCCGGAGGGCATAGGAGTGCCGGATTGCGAAACGGAGAACGGGGAAAATGCTCGGATGCATGAGACGAATACGTATGCAATGCAATGCAATGCACATGATGACATGACAAAATGCAACACGCAAGCAAATGACATGGCAACGACGGCAAATAACTGGCAGACACCTGGCGCATCAGATCCGGGGCGTTACATGGCTCCTGCCGGTTGTCATACTCATCGACATGCAAGTCGTGATTCCTATTACAAGAACATGATCAATCTCATACATCACATATCATTCATCACATTCTTCTTGGCCATATCACATCACATAGCTTACCCTGCAAAAACAAGTTAGACGTCCTCTAATTGTTGTTTGCATGTTTTACGTGGCTGCTATGGGTTTCTAGCAAGAACGTTTCTTACCTACGCAAAAGCCACAACGTGATATGACAATTGCTATTTACCCTTCATAAGGACCCTTTTCATCGAATCCGATCTGAATAAAGTGGGAGAGACTGGCACCCGCTAGCCACCTTATGCAACAAGTGCATGTCAGTCGGTGGAACCTGTCTCACGTAAGAGTACGTGTAAGGTCGGTCCGGGCCGCTTCATCCCACAATACCGTCGAAACAAGATTGGAATAGTAACGATAAGCATATTGAACAAAATCAATGCCCATAACTACTTTGTGTTCTACTCGTGCAAAGGATCTATGCAATAGACCTAGCTCATGATGCCACTGTTGGGGAACGTAGCAGAAATTCAAAATATTCCTACAAGTCACCAAGATCTATCTATGGAGAGACTAGCAACGAGAGAGAGGGGAGTGCATCTACATACCCTTGTAGATCTCTAAGCGGAAGCATTCAAGAGAACGGGGTTGAAGGAGTCGTACTCATCGTGATCCAAATCACCGGAGATCCTAGTGCCGAACGGACGGCACCTCCGCGTTCAACACACGTACAGCCCGGTGACGTCTCCCATGCCTTGATCCAGCAAGGAGAGAGGGAGAGTTTGGGGAAGACTCCGTTCAGCAGCAGCACAACGGCGTGGTGGTGATGGAGGAGCGTGGTATTCTAGCAGGGCTTCACCAAGCACCGCGAGAGATGAGGAGAAAGAGAGGTAGGGCTGCGCCAGGGAGAGGTGGAAATTCATATGTCTGGCAGCCCCAAAACCTCAAGTATATATAGGGGAGAGGGAGGGGGCTGCGCCCCCTCTAGGGTTCCCACCCAAGGGGTGCGGCAGCCCCTAGATCCCATCTAGGGTGCGGCCAAGGGGGGGGGGGAAGAGGGGGAAACTTGCCCCCCAAGTAAGGTGGGTGCGCCCCCTCCCCAAACCCTAGGCGCCTTGGGCCCTTGTGGGGGGGCGCACCAGCCCACCTGGGGCTGGTCCCCTCCCACACTCGGCCCATGCAGCCCTCTGGGGCCGGTGGCCCCACTTGGTGGACCCCCGGGACCCTCCCGGTGGTCCCGGTACGTTACCAATAACACTCGAAACTTTTCCGGTGACCAAAACATGACTTCCCATATATAAATCTTTACCTCCGGACCATTCCGGAACTCCTCGTGACGTCCGGGATCTCATCCGGGAGTCCGAACAAAATTCGGTAACCACATACAAACTTCCTTTATAACCCTAGCGTCATCGAACCTTAAGTGTGTAGACCCTACAGGTTCGGGAACCATGCAGACATGACCGAGACGTTCTCCGGTCAATAACCAACAGCGGGATCTGGATACCCATGTTGCCTCCCACATGTTCCACGATGATCTCATCGGATGAACCACGATGTCAAGGACTCAATCGATCCCGTATACAATTCCCTTTGTCTAGCGGTGTTGTACTTGCCCAAGATTTGATCGTCGGTATGCCGATACCTTGTTCAATCTCGTTACCGGCAAGTCTCTTTACTCGTTCCGTAACACATCATCCCGTGATCAACCCCTTGGTCACATTGTGCACATTATGATGATGTCCTACCGAGTGGGCCCAGAGATACCTCTCCGTCAACCGGAGTGACAAATCCCAGTCTCGATTCGTGCCAACCCAACAGACACTTTCGGAGATACCCGTAGTGCACCTTTATAGCCACCCAGTTACGTTGTGAAGTTTGGTACACCCAAAGCATTCCTACGGTATCCGGGAGTTGCACAATCTCATGGTCTAAGGAAATGATACTTGACATTAGAAAAGCTTTAGCATACGAACTACACGATCTTTGTGCTAGGCTTAGGATTGGGTCTTGTCCATCACATCATTCTCCTAATGATGTGATCCCGTTATCAACGACATCCAATGTCCATGGTCAGGAAACCGTAACCATCTATTGATCAACGAGCTAGTCAACTAGAGGCTTACTAGGGACATGGTGTTGTCTATGTACCCACACATGTATTTGAGTTTCCTATCAATACAATTATAGCATGGATAATAAATGATTATCATGAACAAGGAAATATAATAATAACCAATTTATTATTGCCTCTAGGGCATATTTCCAACAGATACAACAATGGAGGAAGAAGCTGAGCCGGCGATGCGGGAACAAGCTGAAGAAGAGGCATCAGATGAGCCCGCTGATGATCTAGGTCAGGCCATTGCCGATGCAAAGAGAAACTGCACAAGTGATTTGGAGAGGAAGAAGTTGCAGCGCATGTTAGAGGATCACAAGAAATTGTTGTACCCGAATTGCGAAGCTGACAAAAAAAAGTTGGGCACCACACTGGAATTGCTGCAATGGAAGGCAGAGAATGGTGTATCTGACAAGGGATTTGGAAAGTTGCTGGTAATGATAAAGAATATGCTTCCAAAGGACAACGAATTGCCTGAGAGTACGTATGAAGCAAAGAAGGCTGTCTGCCCTCTAGGGTTAGAGGTATTGGGGAACGTAGCAGAAATTCAAAATTTTCCTACTAGTCACCAAGATCTATCTATGGAGAGACTAGCAACGAGGGGAAGGAGAGTGCATCTACATACCCTTGTAGATTGCTAAGCGGAAGCGTTCAAGAGAATGGGGTTGAAGGAGTCGTACTCGTCGTGATCCAAATCACCGGAGATCCTAGTGCCAAACGGACGGCACCTCCGCATTCAACACATGTACAGCCCGGTGACGTCTCCCATGCCTTGATCCAGCAAGGAGAGAGGGGGAGGTTGAGGAAGACTCTGTCCAGTAGCAGCACAACGGCGTGGTGGTGATGGAGGAGCGTGGCAATTCAGCAGGGCTTCGCCAAGCCCCGCGAGAGACGAGGAGAAAGAGAGGTAGGGCTGCGCCAGGGAGAGGTGGAAAACTCTTGTGTATGGCACCCCAAATCCTCAAGTATATATAGGGGAGAGGGAGGGGGCTGCGCCCCCTTTAGGGTTCCCACCCCAAGTGGTGCGGCTGCCCCAAAAACCCATCTAGGGTGGCGGCCAAGGGGGGGAGGGGGAAACTTGCCCCCCAAGCAAGGTGGAGGCGCCCCCTCCCCAAACCCTAGGCGCCTTGGGCCCTTGTGGGGGGCGCACCAGCCCACCTGGGGCTGGTCCCCTCCCACACTTGGCCCATGCTGCCCTCTGGGGCCGGTGGCCCCACTTGGTGGACCCCGGGACCCTCCCGGTGGTCCCGGTACATTACTGATAGCACCCGAAACTTTTCCGGTGACCAAAACAGGACTTCCCATTTATAAATCTTTAATATACCTCCGGACCATTCCGGAACTCCTCATGAAGTCCGGGATCTCATCCGGGACTCCGAACAACATTCAGTAACCACATACAAACTTCCTTTATAACCCTAGCGTCATCGAACCTTAAGTGTGTAGACCCTACGGGTTCGGGAACCATGCAGACATGACCGAGACGTTCTCCGGTCAATAACCAACAGCGGGATCTGGATACCCATGTTGCCTCCCACATGTTCCACGATGATCTCATCGGATGAACCACGATGTCAAGGACTCAATCGATCCCGTATACAATTCCCTTTGTCTAGCGGTATTGTACTTGCCCGAGATTCGATCGTCGGTATGCCGATACCTTGTTCAATCTCGTTACCGGCAAGTCTCTTTACTCGTTCCGTAACACATCATCCCGTGATCAACCCCTTGGTCACATTGTGCACATTATGATGATGTCCTACCGAGTGGGCCTAGAGATACCTCTCCATTACACGGAGTGACAAATCCCAGTCTCGATTCGTGCCAACCCAACAGAAACTTTCGGAGATACTCGTAGTGCACCTTTATAGCCACCCAGTTATGTTGTGACGTTTGGTAGACCCAAAGCATTCCTACGGTATCCGGGAGTTGCACAATCTCATGGTCTAAGGAAATGATACTTGACATTAGAAAAGCTTCAGCATATGAACTACACGATCTTTGTGCTAGGCTTAGGATTGGGTCTTGTCCGTCACATCATGCTCCTAATGATGTGATCCCGCTATCAACGACATCCAATGTCCATGGTCAGGAAACCGTAACCATCTATTGATCGATGAGCTAGTCAACTAGAGGCTTACTAGGGACATGGTGTTGTCTATGTACCCACACATGTATCTGAGTTTCCTATCTATATAATTATAGCATGGATAATAAACGATTATCATGAACAAGGAAATATAATAATAACTAATTTATTATTGCCTCTAGGGCATATTTCCAACAGTCTCCCACTTGCACTAGAGTCAATAATCTAGTTCACATCGCCATGTGACCAACATCCAAAGAGTTTACTAGTGTCACTAAACTAGTTCACATCACCATGTGATTAAGACTCAATGAGTTTTGGGGGTTGATCATGTTTTGCTTGTGAGAGAGGTTTTAGTCAGCGGGTCTGCAACATTCAGATCCGTATGTATTTTGCAAATCTCTAGGTCATATTGTAAATGCTGCTTCCATGCTCTACTTGGAGCTATTCCAAATGGTCGCTCCACTATACGTATCCGGTTTGCTACTCAGAGTCACTCGGATAGGTGTTAAAGCTTGGATCGATGTATCCCTTTACGCCGAACTCTTTATCACCTCCATAATCGAGAAACATGTCCTTATTTACTCCAAGGACAATTTTGAACGTTGTCCAATGATCCATTCCTGGATCATTCTTGTACCCCTTGACTGACTCATGGCAAGGCACACTTCCGGTGCGGTACACAGCATAGCATACTATAGAGCCTACGTCTGAAGCATAGGGGACGACCTTCGTCCTTTCTCTCTCTTCTGCCGTGGTCGAGCTTTAACTCTTAACTGCATACCTTACAACTCAGGCAAGAACTCCTTCTTTGACTTATCCATCTTAAACACCTTCAAGATCATGTCAAGGTATGTGCTCATTTGCAAGTACCATTTAGCGGTTTTTGATCTATCCTCATAGATCTTGATGCTCAATGTTCAAGCAGCTTAATCCAGGTTTTCTATTGAAAAACACCTTTCAAACAACCCTATATGCTTTCCAGAAATTCTACATCATTTCTGATCAACAATATGTCAACAACATATACTCATTAGAAATTCTATAGTTCTCCCACTCACTTCTTTGGAAATACAAGTTTCTCATAAACTTTGTATAAACCTAAAATCTTTGATCATCTCATCAAAGCGCACATTCCAACTCCGAGATGCTTACTCCAGTCCTTAGAAGGATTGCTGGAGCTTTGCATACTTGTTAGCATCTTTCAGGATTTGACAAAACCTTCTGGTTGTATCACATACAACCTTTCCTCAAGAACGTCGAGGAAACAATGTTTTGACATCCTATCTGCGAGATTTCATAAATCATGCAGTAATTGCTAATATAATTCCAACAGACTCTTAGCATCGCTATGAGTGAGAAAGTCTCATCATAGTCAACTCCTTGAACTTGTCGGAAAATTTGTTAACGACAAGTCGAGCTTTCTTAATGGTGATACTTAACATCATTGTCCGTCTTCCTTTTAAAATCCATCTGTACCCAATAGTCTTACGACCATCAAGTAGTTCATACATGGATCCTCTCTCGGATATTATGGCCTCGAGCCATTCGTCGGAATCCGGGCCCACCATCGCTTCTCCATAGCTCATAGGTTCATTGTTGTCTAGCAACATGACCTCCAAGACATGATTACCGTACCACTCTGAAGTAGTACGCATCCTTGTCGACCTACGAGGTTTGGTAGTGACTTGATCTGAAGTTTCATGATCACTATCATAAGCTTCCACTTCAATTGGTGTAGGTGCCACAGCAACAACTTCCTGTGCCCTGCTACACACTGGTTGAAGTGATGGTTCAATAACCTCATCAAGTCTCCACCATCCTCCCACTCAATTCTTTCGAGAGAAACTTTTCCTCGAGAAATGACCCGTTTCTAGAAACAATCACTTTTGCTTCTGGATCTCAATTAGGAGGTATACCCAACCATTTTGGGTATCCTATGAAGATGCATTTATCCGCTTTGGGTTCGAGCTCATTAGGATGAAACCTTTTCATATAAGCGTCGCAGCCCCAAACTTTCAAGAAACGACAGCTTAGGTTTCTCTAAACCATAGTTCATGCGGTGTCATCTCAACGGAATTATGTGGTGCCCTATTTAAAGTGAATGCGGTTGTCTCTAATGCCTAACCCATGAACGATAGTGGTAATTCGATAAGAGACATCATGGTACGCACCATATCTAATAGGGTGCAACTATGATGTTCGGACACACCATCACACTATGGTGTTCCAGGCGGTATTAATTGTGAAACAATTTCCACAATGTCTTAATTGCATGCCAAAGCTCGTAACTCAGATACTCATCTCTATGATCATATCATAGACATTTTATCTTCTTGTCACAATGATCTTCAACTTCACTCTGAAATTACTTGAACCATTCAATAATTCAAACTTGTGTTTCATCAAGTAAATATACTCAACATCTACTCGAATCATCTGTGAAGTAAGAACATAATGATATTCACTGCATGCCTCAGCACTCATTGGACTGCACACATCAAAATGTGTTACTTCCAACAAGTTGCTATCTTGTTCCATCTTACTGAAAACGAGGGTTTTCAGTCATCTTGCCCATGTGGTATGATTTGCATATCTCAAGTGATTCAAAATCAAGTGAGTCCAAACGATCCATCTGCATGGAGTTTCTTCATGCGTATACACCAATAGACATGGTTCGCATGTCTCAAACTTTTCAAAAACGAGTGAGTCCAAAGATCCATCAACATGGAGCTTCTTCATGCGTTTTACACCAATGTGACTTACATGGCAGTGCCACAAGTAAGTGGTACTATCATTACTATCTTATATCTTTTGGCATGAAAATGTGTATCACTACGATCGAGATTCAATAAACCATTCTTTTTAGGTGCAAGACCATTGAAGGTATTATTCAAATAAACAAAGTAACCATTATTCTCCTTAAATGAATAACCGTATTGCGATAGACATAATACAAACATGTCTATGCTCAACGCAAACACCAAATAACAATTATTTAGGTTTAACACCAATCTCGGTGGTAGAGGGAGCGTGCGATGCTTGATCACATCAACCTTGGAAACACTTCCAACACATATCGTCAGCTCACCTTTAGCTAGTCTCTGTTTATTCCGTAGCTTTTATTTCGAGTTACTAACACTTAGCAACCGAATCGGTATCTCAATACCCTGGTGCTACTAGGAGTACTAGTAAACTACACATTTGATTCAATGTATATCCAATATACTTCTATCGACCTTGCCAGCCTTCTCATCTACCAAGTATCTAGGGTAGTTCTTCTTCAGTGTCCGTTCCCTCATTACAGAAGCACTTAGTCTCGTGTTTGGGTTCAACCCTAGGTTTCTTCACTGGAGCAGCAACTGATTTGCCGTTTCATGAAGTACCCCTTCTTGCCCTTGCCCTTCTTTAAACTAGTGGTTTCACTAACCATCAACAATTGATGCTCCTTCTTGATTTCTACATTCGCGGTGTCGAACATTGCGAATAGCTCAAGGATCATCATATCTATCCCTGTTATGTTATAGTTCATCACGAAGCTCTAGTAGCTTGGTGGCAATGTCTTTGGAGAAACATCACTATCTTATCTAGAAGATTAACTCCCACTCGATTCAAGTGATTGTTTTACCCAGACAATCTGAGTATAAGCTCAACGATTGAGATATTCTCCCTTAGTTTGTAGGCTAGAAAACACGTCGGAGGTCTCATACCTCTTGACGTGGGCACGAGCCTGAAATCCCAATTTCAGCCCTCAGAACATCTCATATGTTCCGCGACATTTCAAAAAACCCGTCTTTGGTGCCTCAATTCTAAACCGTTTAACATTACCAAACTATCACGTAGTCATCAAAACATGTGTGTCAGATGTTTGCAACATCCACAGACCATGTTCGAGGTCCAGCACACTGAGCGGTGCATTAAGGACATAAGCCTTCTACTGTCCGCATAATTGCTACTATCAACTTTCAACTATATTTTCTCTAGGAACATATCTAAAACAGTAGAACTAAAGCGCGAGCTATGACATAATTTGCAAAGGGCTTTTGACTATGTTCAGGATAATTAAGTTCATCTAATGAACTCCCAGTTAGATAGACATCCCTCTAGTCATCTAAGTGATTACATGATCCGAGTCAACTAGGCCATGTCCGATCATCACGTGAGACGGACTAGTCATCATTGGTGAACATCTTCATGTTGATCGTATCTACTATACGACTCATGCTCGACCTTTCAGTCTCTTGTGTTCCGAGGCCATGTCTGTACATGCTAGGCTCGTCAAGTCAACCTAAGTGTTTCGCGTGTGTAAATCTGGCTTACACCCATTGTATGTGAAAGTTAGAATCTATCACACCCGATCATCACGTGGTGCTTCGAAACGACGAACTTTCGCAACGGTGCACAGTTAGGGGGAACACTTTCTTGAAATTTTAATGAGGGATCATCTTATTTACTACCGTCGTTCTAAGCAAATAAGATGCATAAACATGATAAACATCACATGCAATCAAAAAGTGACATGATATGGCCAATATCATTTTGCTCCTTTTGATCTCCATCTTCGGGGCTCCACGATCATCATCATCACCGGCATGACACCATGATCTCCATCATCGTGTCTTCATGAAGTTGTCTCGACAACTATTACTTCTACTACTATGGCTACCTGTTAGCAATAAAGTAAAGTAATTACATGGCGTTGTTCAATGACACGCAGGTCATACAATAAATTAAGACAACTCCTATGGCTCCTGCCGGTTGTCATACTCATCGACATGCAAGTCGTGATTCCTATTACAAGAACATGATCAATCTCATACATCACATATCATTCATCACATTCTTCTTGGCCATATCACATCACATAGCATACCCTGCAAACACAAGTTAGACGCTCTCTAATTGCTGTTTGCATGTTTTACGTGGCTGCTATGGGTTTCTAGCAAGAACGTTTCTTACCTACGCAAAAACCACAACGTGATATGCCAATTGCTATTTACCCTTCATAAGGACCCTTTTCATCGAATCCGATCTGACTAAAGTGGGAGAGACTAGCACCCACTATCCACCTTATGCAACAAGTGCATGTCGGTCGGTGGAACCTATCTCACGTAAGTGTACGTGTAAGGTCGGTCCGGGCCGCTTCATCCCACAATACCGTCGAAACAAGATTGGACTAGTAACGGTAAGCATATTGAACAAAATCAACGCCCACAACTACTTTGTGTTCTACTCGTGCAAAGAATCTACGCAATAGACCTAGCTCATGATGCCACTGTTGGGGAACGTAGCAGAAATTCAAAATTTTCCTACGAGTCACCAAGATCTATCTATGGAGAGACTAGCAACGAGGGGAAGGAGAGTGCATCTACATACCCTTGTAGATCGCTAAGCGGAAGCGTTCAAGAGAACGGGGTTGAAGGAGTCATACTCGTCGTGATCCAAATCACTAGAGATTCTAGTGCCGAACGGACGGCACCTCCGTATTCAACACACGTACAGCCCGGTGACGTCTCCCATGTGATACGACCGCCTATAATTTAAATGCCGAGTCCATTGCTGTTTCGCCTAATGCCAATGATGTGCAAAAATACATTGTATATACGTCAGAGCAGCTAAGTTACAATGATGAGAAGCCACTAGAAAATACTAAGTGCATGCATGACGATGTGTTGCACATGATGTGTATAGGCAAAGAAGAGAGACTTGTTCAGTTTGAGATATTAGCTTCTTCTGGTTTGGACGTGCATGCATCAACAGGAAACCAAACAAAAGGATATTTTTATCCTTATGGTTAACCATGTTTAGGAGGAGGCGTCAAGGAGGCTGGTCTTCTGCGTTTCCTTGCCACGACTGTTTATTACCAGAGGCAACTTGATATGCGGAGTCTGTTTTGGTTTAAAGAGCAGAAGGTGCAGATTAAGTTTCTATTTTTATTAAGGCCACGCAAGGAATATCAGGCAAGTACAAGGGCGTGGGATATTTGGAGTCTACTATGCTTGAAGGAAATTGGATGGGGTCCACCAGCACCAAAACTGAAGCCAGCTATGCGTGCACAAAAGAAAATACTACTAGTTGTTTTTGTTTTCCTAAATACTAGATCAAGTCGGTTTAGCTAAGTCCTAGGTGTTATCTTCTTTTTAATTACGTACCATGTGCTTGCTTTCCAAGCTAGTTAGGACGTGTGACTATTATATAAAGTCAATCAAGTCTTTTGTAAAAGGGAGTTTATATTTTTATGAATAGACACAGTGTGTTTTTAGGGTAAATACCCGTATCGAGTTTTGGGGGAAGCTGTCTAAAAATCCCTAAGTTTTGGAGGAAGCTTTAGAAAACCTCTGTGTTGCGATTTCTCGTCGTGGAAATTGTTTTGTGCATGAGTACCGTCGTCGAGATTGGTTTTCTCATGCTGGACCGTAAGGTTCAATCCCTCTACTTCGCGTACATCGCGTGCGCGGGCGAGAGGCTACTACTGCTGAAGGTGGAGTGCCATGAAAGGTCGGGCCGCAACAACGGATCAGATCTCGCCATTGAGGTTCGGTCCTCATCAAGTGGTATCAGAGCAAGGTTGTTCATGACACTGTGCAGGAGATGACAGGATTATCATGGAAGCTTAGCTATGGATTTCAATTGGAAGAGGAAGGTCAATGGGATGGGCTCTTTCATACTCGTGTTGTGGTACAGGAGAGATCATGTGCCATGACAATCGACCACATGAGTTTGGTCAATGCTGCAAGCATGGAGATGGTGGAGAAGCTAGATCTACCAATGACACCACGAACACAACCGTACTTGTTTCGTTGGGGTCATGAAGAGCTCAGTGTGACGCACCAAACCAAGGTACAATTTTTATTGGGAAAATATTTTTGTGAGGTTTTGTGCGACGTGATTCCAGCACCAATGATTTCATGTCACTTGTTATTGGGGGAGCCATGGTACAAAGAGCATGATGTTGCATATGATTGCAAAGCACATAGATATATAGTCAAGAGGGGTAAGAGGTGCAGCCTCGTGCCAATGGGTGAGGATCTTTTTGTTGCTTGGAGGAAAGAACATCTTGAGAAGATAAAAAAGCAGAAAGAAGTAGAAAAGAACAAGCACAAAGCTGTTGATTTTTCTACAACCATGAGTTTGTCTATGGATAAAAATATTGTTGAACAAATTGACTTGAAACCGAGGATGGTTTCGTTGCAAGGAGGGGAGGATGATACGACCGCCTATAATTTAAATGCCGAGTCCATTGTTGTTTCGCCTAAAGCCAATGATGTGCAAAAATACATTGTATATACGTCGGAGCAGCTAAGTTACAATGATGAGAAGCCACTAGAAAATACTAAGTGCATGCATGCTGATGTGTTGCACATGATGTGCATAGGCAAAGAAGAGAGACTTGTTCAGTTTGAGATATTAGCTTCTTCTGGTTTGGACGTGCATGCATCAACAGGAAACCAAACAAAAGGATATTTTAATCCTTATGGTAAACCATGTTTAGGAGGAGGCGTCAAGGAGGCTGGTCTTCTGCGTTTCCTTACCACGACTGTTTATTACCAGAGGCAACTTGATATGCGGAGTCTGTTTTGGTCTAAAGAGCAGAAGGTGTAGATTAAGTTTCTATTTTTATTAAGGCCACGCAAGGAATATCAGGCAAGTACAAGGGCGTGGGATATTTGGAGTCTACTATGCTTGAAGGAAATTGGATGGGTCCACCGGCACCAAAACTGAAGCGAGCTATGCGTGCACAAAAGAAAATACTACTAGTTGTTTTTGTTTTCCTAAATACTAGATCAAGTCGGTTTAGCTAAGTCCTAGGTGTTATCTTCTTTTTAATTACGTACCATGTGCTTGCTTTCCAAGCTAGTTAGGACGTGTGACTATTATATGAAGTCAATCAAGTCTTCTGTAAAAGGGAGTTTATATTTTTATGAATAGACACGATGTGTTTTTAGGGTAAATAACCGTGTCGAGTTTTGGGGGAAGCTGTCTAAAAATCCCTAAGTTTTGGAGGAAGCTTTAGAAAACCTATGTGTTGCGATTTCTCTTCGTGGACATTGTTTTGTGCGTGAGTACCGTCGTCGAGATTGGTTTTCTCGTGCTGGACCGTAAGATTCAATCCCTCTACTTCGCGTACATCGCGTGCGCGGGCGAGAGGCTACTACTGCTGAAGGTGGAGTGCCGTGAAAGGTCGGGCCGCAACAACGAATCAGATCTCGCCATCGAGGTTCGGTCCTCATCAAGTGGTATCAGAGCAAGGTTGTTCACGACACTGTGCAGGAGATGACGGGATTATCATGGAAGCTTAGCTATGGATTTCAATTGGAAGAGGAAGGTCAATGGGATGGGCTCTTTCATACTCGTGTTATGGTACAGGAGAGATCATGTGCCATGACAATCGACCACATGAGTTTGGTCAATGCTGCAAGCATGGAGATGGTGGAGAAGCTAGATCTACCAATGACACCACGAACACAACCGTACTTGTTTCGTTGGGGTCATGAAGAGCTCAGTGTGACGCACCAAACCAAGGTACAATTTTTATTGGGAAAATATTTTTGTGAGGTTTTGTGCGACGTGATTCCAGCACCAATGATTTCATGTCACTTGTTATTGGGGGAGCCATGGTACAAAGAGCATGATGTTGCATATGATTGCAAAGCACATAGATATATAGTCAATAGGGGTAAGAGGGGCAGCCTCGTGCCAATGGGTGAGGATCTTTTTGTTGCTTGGAGGAAAGAACATCTTGAGAAGATAAAAAAACAGAAAGAAGTAGAAAAGAACAAGCACAAAGCTGTTGATTTTTCTACAACCATGAGTCTGTCTATGGATAAAAATATTGTTGAACAAATTGACTTGAAACCGGGGACGGTTTCGTTGCAAGGAGGGTAGGATGATACGACCGCCTATAATTTAAATGCCGAGCCCATTGTTGTTTCGCCTAAAGCCAATGATGTGCAAAAATACATTGTATATACGTCGGAGCAGCTAAGTTACAATGATGAGAAGCCACTAGAAAATACTAAGTGCATGCATGCTGATGTGTTGCACATGATGTGCATAGGCAAAGAAGAGAGACTTGTTCAGTTTGAGATATTAGCTTCTTCTGGTTTGGACGTGCATGTATCAACAGGAAACCAAACAAAAGGATATTTTAATCCTTATGGTAAACCATGTTTAGGAGGAGGCGTCAAGGAGGCTGGTCTTCTGCGTTTCCTTGCCACGACTGTTTATTACCAGAGGCAACTTGATATGCGGAGTCTGTTTTGGTTTAAAGAGCAGAAGGTGCAGATTAAGTTTCTATTTTTATTAAGGCCACGCAAGGAATATCACGCAAGTACAAGGGCGTGGGATATTTGGAGTCTACTATGCTTGAAGGAAATTGGATGGGTCCACCAGCACAAAAACTGAAGCCAGCTATGCGTGCACAAAAGAAAATACTACTAGTTGTTTTTGTTTTCCTAAATACTAGATCAAGTCGGTTTAGCTAAGTCCTAGGTGTTATCTTCTTTTTAATTACGTACCATGTGCTTGCTTTCCAAGCTAGTTAGGACGTGTGACTATTATATAAAGTCAATCAAGTCTTTTGTAAAAGGGAGATTACATTTTTGTGAATAGACACGATGTGTTTTTAGGGTAAATACCCGTATCGAGTTTTGGGGGAAGCTGTCTAAAAATCCCTAAGTTTTGGAGGAAGCTTTAGAAAA
Organism: Triticum aestivum; assembly: GCF_018294505.1. Classification (NCBI taxonomy): domain Eukaryota; kingdom Viridiplantae; phylum Streptophyta; class Magnoliopsida; order Poales; family Poaceae; genus Triticum; species Triticum aestivum. The sequence goes on from NC_057813.1 coordinate 58,809,823, forward strand.
CCTCTGTGTTGCGATTTCTCTTCGTGGAAATTGTTTTGTGCGTGTGTACCATCGTCGAGATTGGTTTTCTCGTGCTGGACCGTAAGGTTCAATCCCTCTACTTCGCGTAAATTGCGTGCGCGAGCGAGAGGCTACTACTGCTGAAGGTGGAGTGACGTGAAAGGTCGGGCCGCAACAACGGATCAGATCTCGCCATCGAGGTTCGGTCCTCATCAAGTGGTATCAGAGCAAGGTTGTTCACGACACTGTGCAAGAGATGACGGGATTATCATGGAAGCTTAGCTATGGATTTCAATTGGAAGAGGAAGGTCAATGGGATGGGCTCTTTCATACTCGTGTTGTGGTACAGGAGAGATCATGTGCCATGACAATCGACCACATGAGTTTGGTCAATGCTGCAAGCATGGAGATGGTGGAGAAGCTAGATCTACCAATGACACCAGGAACACAACCGTACTTGTTTCGTTGGGGTTATGAAGAGCTCAGTGTGACGCACCAAACCAAGATACAATTTTTATTGGGAAAATATTTTTGTGAGGTTTTGTGCGACGTGATTCCAGCATCAATGATTTCATGTCACTTGTTATTGGGGGAGCCATGGTACAAAGAGCATGATGTTGCATATGATTGCAAAGCACATTGATATATAGTCAAGAGGGGTAAGAGGTGCAGCCTCGTGCAATTGGGCGAGGATCTTTTTGTTGCTTGGAGGAAAGAACATCTTGAGAAGATAAAAAAGCAGAAAGAAGTACAAAAGAACAAGCACAAAGATGTTGATTTTTCTACAACCGTCAGTCTGTCTATGGATAAAAATATTGTTGAACAAATTGACTTGAAACCGAGGACGGTTTCGTTGCAAGGAGGGGAGGATGATAGGACCGCATATAATTTAAATGACGAGTCCATTGTTGTTTCGCCTAAATCCAATGATGTGCAAAAATACATTGTATATACGTCGGAGCAGCTAAGTTACAATGATGAGAAGCCACTAGAAAATACTAAGTCCATGCATGCTGATGTGTTGCACATGATGTGGATAGGCAAAGAAGAGAGACTTGTTCAGTTTGAGATATTAGCTTCTTCTGGTTTGGACGTGCATGCATCAACAGGAAACCAAACAAAAGGATATTTTAATCCTTATGGTAAACCATGTTTAGGAGGAGGCGTCAAGGAGGCTGGTCTTCTGTGTTTCCTTGCCACGACTGTTTATTACCAGAGGCAACTTGATATGCGGAGTCTGTTTTGGTTTAAAGAGCAGAAGGTGCAGATTAAGTTTCTATTCTTATTAAGGCCACACAAGGAATATCAGGCAAGTACAAGGGCGTGGGATATTTGGAGTCTACTATGCTTGAAGGAAATTGGATGGGGTCCACCAGCACCAAAACTGAAGCCAGCTATGTATGCACAAAAGAAAATCTATCTATCTATACCTATACTAATTACAGACTCCCAAGAAATTAGCACAATAATCAGAAATTAGCAGCCGTTAATCTGGTAGGGCCGAGTTATTATGGTGTAGATCGATTCTGGAAATTCCTGTGTTCTGATAATCTAACCGTCCATTGGATCTGCATATTACGCCTTTGCAGCCATCAGATAGTACACCATGGAGTCCTCTCAATCTATCCCGCGTGCAATCCTCTTTATACCAAACTCACGTAAAAAATCATCTTTACCAAACTCTCTCTCAATAAAAGAAAAGAAAAAACTTCCTGGAAAATATCCCCCTCGCAGCGTCGTAACTCTTCGTGCGTAGTCGAGCGAGCCCTAGGGGCAAAGTTCCTCTTCCTCCGCCTCTACGCGTCTTGCCTTCCTCGACTTCAAAGGATTCACCCATGTTGTTGCAGTCGGTCTAACAAAGAACCATGCAAATCCACAACCTGGACGTCCAAGTGGTGGAATTATGATTCATTGGCAACATGGTGGCTCACACCCCAAACTGTGTTCAAATTCAGGTGCACACTGGCGCCGCCGCACACCTCGGCTCTCATGGATCTGCTGCCGCATCTCCTTCTTCTCCCTGTCGCTATAGCCGCTTCGACGCCTTTGTGCTTCCTGCAGCCTTAGCCAAATCACACAATTGATGTTTACCACTGGGGACTCTCTGATTGACATAGATCGTAGTAATCTACCATCGCATTGCCAGGTTCCCTCTTCTCTACTATGCTGACAATTTTGATTTCCAGACTTCGCAAATACATGGCATGGCTATCTTGCCGGCTGCAGATCGAAGAGCCAATCACATCGTGTGTTCTGTCCCTACTCCCCTTGGTGCACGCAGTGCCTGAAGGACATCTACATTGGTGAAGCAAATTATCTATATGTAAGTATTAAGGTTTGCTTAGTTGATTTAATTAAATTAGTGCATGGATGGATTGACATGGGTTGAGCCTTCCTAGGCACTTGCCCATGGGATCAGCTCAATATCAGAATTCAATTTATATTTTGGGAACACTGTACATGCAAACTACTACATAGAAATCCACTTGATTACATGAGGCAGTAGGAGACATGGCATTGCAGCTGTACAATTGTTTCAGCTACATGATTCTATATAGCTAAGAAAAATTTACATGATTATATAATTGTTGTTGGATAATTTCGCTCACACTCAATTTCCATAAATCTGCACTACAAGCTAGAGGCGAGTAATCACTGATAAGGAAACTTGGACCATATGGAAGGATCCAATGAACAGATCCTGCCGCGTTCCAATGGACAGTGTTTCAAAGGATGGGTTCTAAACTTCTAATATGGCAGCCATATTTTAGTATGGAGAAATCATATACTAGACTCAAAGAGATTTGTTTTGTTTTACTAATACATCAGCCATACCATATATTGGTACTTTGGTATCCAGAAATTATATAAACTTCATTCAGTCAGGTTCTGTCAAAGGACCTGTTCCCTTATCTCTTCGTGTGCATTGTCTTTAGGAACATACCACCAATGCAAGTTATGTTCCTGTTTTAATGGTATATGAATATCAAGAACTATGTTCCAGTGCTCATTCTCTTACCCTTCTGACCCCTAATGCGTCTACTTCAGTATGATGCTTTCAACTGAAGTTGGTTTTAAATGCAGACATAGGGTGCACAGATCATGACAGAGGAACAGAGGAAAATTCAATTACATATGTGCCAAAACTGATAGGTTCAATCCTAGGTATTTCATTATAATGCCTCAGCGTACTATTCTGCAATTTTTTCTTAAAGATCACACAAGGACTCGATGAGGGATCCATAGATTTAAAAATAAGCTGGAAAGCATTGAGTTTAGTAAATATTGTATACCTTTCTCCTTAAAAGTTTGGTACAGAATTACCCGGGAAAAAAGAAAATGCTCAATGATCCAATTTTGTATTTTGCGGGACTCAATTCTTAAACTTCATTAATGTTTTATTTGCGGCTTTCCTCTAATAAATATCTTCCGTGTGGTATACAAGGTTTGCAGCATTTTTTTGTAAGATAATAATGGTGCATATAGAGGATACTGGATTGTTTTACAGTGATTCAATGTCTATTGAGTTGATGGGACATCAAAGGTAGTTCCTTCCACGGTGCACCAGATTTATTAACAGTGTGTCTTCAGTTAGTTTGTAGCCATCCTTTACCAAGATCATAACTTGGTATTCCTCTGTTTTCACCTTTTTTTCCCCATGATTTCTTAAGAACTGGAGTAATTAGGTACTAAGTGTTATTTGTTTTGTGATTAGGCATGAAAGGTTCCACTGGCAAAAAAAATATGAAGATGTATCCACTTCTCTACCTCTACTGTGAGTTTATAATGCACATGAAAAAGAAGAATGCATACCTTTCCTATTCTCGCACCTACATTTATTCTTATGCACTAATGCTATTTTGACTATTTTCGGACGCTCCAGCCTCCGAGTCATGAAACTGCATGAAATGCACTCTTTATGGCCTTGCAGCACTTCACTTTCATTGTCTGCATATCTCTTGATGTGTTGTGATGTATGATGCAGACGAGAACATGCACATGGGAGCATGTATCCTGGGCAAAACGCTCAGCAGGCTTTCAAAGGTAATTGCATTACTCATCTAATTATTAAGAACTGAGAATGACCTCCTCCTTTGAATGTGTTCTTCTCAGTACGTCCATGCTCTGCATGTTTCCACGACCATAGCTTTTACAAATTGTAGCAGTGTGCGGACGAGTATAATATTGAATGACTAGCTCATCCTTTAGTAAGTTAACACCATAGCTACTAATCTTTTGCACATTACTACATGTATAATTATGGACAGCGTCTGTATATCATTGTTCTATCCCTTCACTAGCAAAATCTCCTTTCAAACAGATGGCAGATCAACGATATTCCGATCTCATGCTCTGTTAATGTTTTCACGTTTACCAAAATTTTAGTTTAACATCAGACTTAATTTCTACAATTTATATTTTATAAAAGGTGACCATAATTATTTTTTCTTCTGATTATTTTCATGATTTAATTATTAAATATGATGGGTTAGTTGAAAAGGGCATGGGCCTCATGGTTTTTTTCACCCAGTCGCACAGAAGTGGCTGGATTCCACTGTTGTAAATCTTTCTGTAGCAATCTGCGAGGCACTTTGAGATTGTTTCCCTCTTATTTTGATGATCATTTTGAGCTAATAAAATCCAGCCTTTGTCGAATAAAGCTGATTAGTTTTTGGTTTTGATCTCATAAGGCTTTGCTACTTTGATGGATTCATGTTACCGTCGGTGAAATTCTTCTGCTGCATAAGTATCCCATTAGTCTGTGTGCTTCTAATCCATGTGACATGAATCACTGCCACAATGCAGCCATGGTTGCATATTTAATTAAGGTTTATACCTTTCAATATATCTACTATATAACACTATTTATCTTGATTCAAGTAGGACTGAAATAGTGGAAGCAAGGTTCTTTTTTTATGCAAAAATAGTAGAAGAGTGTCCTACGATATTTATACATTTAAAGAAAGTGTATTAAAAAACTATTAACATGGATGAAAATAAAGCGAATACACAATAGGGAAAGGTATAAGTTCTGTTGTACACAACAGTTTTATGTTAGACCGTGGATGCAGATATGTCATAGGTGAGGCCGTAGTTGTTCAAGCCATACATTGCTACTGATCCATTAATTTGTATGCCTTCTTTGCTCGGTTCTCTCTTCGACCTCCTACAAAATAGGTCATCATCCATATGTGATGGCATATACCAATTTCGAGTGTTGTAAAAAATAGTACGGAAATGACAGGGCTCTCTTAAATACACCCCCCCTCTACAATGATGAAAAGGAAGTGTATACAAATTCGTATTTTAAGATGTTTTGCAAGTGCATATAATGCAATATTCTTTATTACAAATTCCATCTCTTGATCATCGTTGACCTAAGCTCTCCATGAGTTATTTGCAAATTTTTAAGTTGTGATGTTGTTTTATTGAAATTTATTTTGTGTACAGTCAATTATTGGCATTGATCCACTCACTTGAGTAAAAAGAATTCTTTAATAAGTTCGTTTCCTATAAATTAATTTGAAGGATACCAAGTGTCAGGCATGATAATCGCTACTACTTTTCCTAGAATGAGATTATTTATGAGTAATGATTACTGTTTTTTCACACAATAGTTTTCCTAAATACAAGACTCCTCTGGTACAACAAATAAGAGCCTTCTTTCTTACACCCTTCATAAAGTAATAACAACGACAACTATGCGAATATAATTAGATAGTTAATGTGCATCTTCGAATCCATTTATGCATAAGTAAATGTAAGCTTTATATTGGCCACTTCACACACTTCTAAAATGAGGCAAACAAATGTACACTTAAGGTGACCATTCATGCACGAAAGAGTTGTCTTATTTTTAATTATATTCATTCATACAGTGAAATTAGAAACAACACATAGATTTGATAGCATGGTACCTCAAATCATATATTTCTTGGCACCAAATTTAGTTTATGTCCCTGTACGGCGTACACACAACTTATTCATACAAATACACCATAATATGAACAAGTATCTTCTATAATATTTATTCTAATATAAGAACACATAACTAGCCCGTGCAATGCACGGGTTCACGACTAGTACTACTAGTTGTTTTTGTTTTCCTAAATACTAGATCAAGTCGGTTTAGCTAAGTCCTAGGTGTTATCTTCTTTTTAATTACGTACCATGTGCTTGCTTTCCAAGCTAGTTAGGACGTGTGACTATTATATAAAGTCAATCAAGTCTTTTGTAAAAGGGAGTTTATATTTTTATGAATAGACACGATGTGTTTTTAGGGTAAATACCCGTATCGAGTTTTGGGGGAAGTTGTCTAAAAATCCCTAAGTTTTGGAGGAAGCTTTAGAAAACCTCTGTGTTGCGATTTCTCTTCGTAGAAATTGTTTTGTGCGTGAGTACCGTCGTCGAGATTGGTTTTCTCGTGCTGGACCGTAAGGTTCAATCCCTCTACTTCGCGTACACCGCGTGCGCGGGCGAGAGGCTACTACTGCTGAAGGTGGAGTGCCGTGAAAGGTCGGGCCACAACAACGGATCAGATCTCGCCATCGAGGTTCGGTCCTCATCAAGTGGTATCAGACCAAGGTTGTTCACGACACTGTGCAGGAGATGACGGGATTATCATGGAAGCTTAGCTATGGATTTCAATTGGAAGAGGAAGGTCAATGGGATGGGCTCTTTCATACTCGTGTTGTGGTACAGGAGAGATCATGTGCCATGACAATCGACCACATGAGTTTGGTCAATGCTGCAAGCATGGAGATGGTGGAGAAGCTAGATCTACCAATGACACCACGAACACAACCGTACTTGTTTCGTTGGGGTCATGAAGAGCTCAGTGTGACACACCAAACCAAGGTACAATTTTTATTGGGAAAATATTTTTGTGAGGTTTTGTGCAACGTGATTCCAGCACCAATGATTTCATGTCACTTGTTATTGGGGGAGCCATGGTACAAAGAGCATGATGTTGCATATGATTGCAAAGCACATAGATATATAGTCAAGAGGGGTAAGAGGTGCAGCCTCGTGCCAATGGGTGAGGATCTTTTTGTTGCTTGGAGGAAAGAACATCTTGAGAAGATAAAAAAGCAGAAAGAAGTAGAAAAGAACAAGCACAAAGCTGTTGATTTTTCTACAACCGTCAGTCTGTCTATGGATAAAAATATTGTTGAACAAATTGACTTGAAACCGAGGACGGTTTCGTTGCAAGGAGGGGAGGATGATACGACCGCCTATAATTTAAATGCCGAGTCCATTGTTGTTTCGCCTAAAGCCAATGATGTGCAAAAATACATTGTATATACGTCGGAGCAGCTAAGTTACAATGATGAGAAGCCACTAGAAAATACTAAGTGCATGCATGCTGATGTGTTGCACATGATGTGCATAGGCAAAGAAGAGAGACTTGTTCAGTTTGAGATATTAGCTTCTTCTGGTTTGGACGTGCATGCATCAACAGGAAACCAAACAAAAGGATATTTTAATCCTTATGGTAAACCATGTTTAGGAGGAGGCGTCAAGGAGGCTGGTCTTCTGCGTTTCCTTGCCACGACTGTTTATTACCAGAGGCAACTTGATATGCGGAGTCTGTTTTGGTTTAAAGAGCAGAAGGTGCAGATTAAGTTTCTATTTTTATTAAGGCCACGCAAGGAATATCAGGCAAGTACAAGGGCGTGGGATATTTGGACTCTACTATGCTTGAAGGAAATTGGATGGGTCCACCAGCACCAAAACTGAAGCCAGCTATGTGTGCACAAAAGAAAATACTACTAGTTGTTTTTGTTTTCCTAAATACTAGATCAAGTCGGTTTAGCTAAGTCCTAGGTGTTATCTTCTTTTTAATTACATACCATGTGCTTGCTTTCCAAGCTAGTTAGGACGTGTGACTATTATATAAAGTCAATCAAGACTTTGGTAAAAGCGAGTTTATATTTTTATGAATAGACACGATGTGTTTTTAGGGTAAATACCCGTATCGAGTTTTGGGGGAAGCTGTCTAAAAATCCCTAAGTTTTGGAGGAAGCTTTAGAAAACCTCTGTGTTGCGATTTCTCTTCATGGAAATTGTTTTGTGCGTGAGTACCGTCGTCGAGATTGGTTTTCTCATGCTGGACCGTAAGGTTCAATCCCTCTACTTCGCGTACATCGCGTGCGCGGGCAAGAGGCTACTACTGCTGAAGGTGGAGTGCCGTGAAAGGTCGGGCCGCAACAACGGATCAGATCTCGCCATCGAGGTTCGGTCCTCATCACCATGCCTTGATCCAGCAAGGAGAGAGGGAGAGGTTGAGGAAGACTTCGTCCAGCAGCAGCACAACAGCGTGGTGGTGATGGAGGAGCGTGGAAATTCCGCAGGGCTTCGCCAAGCACCGCGAGAGACGAGGAGAAAGAGAGGTAGGGCTGCGCGAGGGAGAGGTGGAAAACTCTTGTGTATGGCAGCCCCAAAACCTCAAGTATATATAGGGGAGAGGGAGGGGGCTGCGGCCCCTTTAGGGTTCCCACCCCAAGGGGTGCGGCTGCCCCAAAAACCCATCTAGGGTGGCGGCCAAGGGGGGGGAGAGGGGGAAACTTGCCCCCCAAGCAAGGTGGAGGCGCCCCCTCCCCAAACCCTAGGCGCCTTGGGCCCTTGTGGGGGGGCGCACCAGCCCACATTGGGCTGGTCCCCTCCCAGACTTGGCCCATGCTGCCCTCTAGGGCCGGTGGCCCCACTTGGTGGACCCCCGGGACCCTCCCAGTGGTCCCGGTACATTACCAATAGCACCCGAAACTTTTCCGGTGACCAAAACAGGACTTCCCATATATAAATCTTTACCTCCAGACCATTCCGGAACTCCCCGTGACGTCCGGGATCTCATCCGGGACTCCGAACAACATTCGGTAACCACGTATATCTATTCCCTATAACCCAAGCGTCATCGAACCTTAAGTGTGTAGACCCTACGGGTTTGGGAACCATGCAGACATGACCGAGACGTTCTCCGCTCAATAACCAACAACGGGATCTGGATACCCATGTTGGCTCCCACATGTTCCACGATGATCTCACCGGATGAACCACGATGTCAAGGACTCAATCAATCCCGTATACAATTCCCTTTGTCTAGCGGTATTGTACTTGCCCGAGATTCGATCGTCGGTATGCCGATACCTTGTTCAATCTCGTTACCGGCAAGTCTCTTTACTTGTTTCGTAACACATCATCCCGTGATCAACCCCTTGGTCACATTGTGCACATTATGATGATGTCCTACCGAGTGGGCCCAGAGATACCTCTCCGTTACACGGAGTGACAAATCCCAGTCTCGATTCGTGCCAACCCAACAGACACTTTCGAAGATACCCGTAGTGCACCTTTATAGCCACCCAGTTACATTGTGATGTTTGGTACACCCAAAGCATTCCTACGGTATCCGGGAGTTGCACAATCTCATGGTCTAAGGAAATGATACTTGAAATTAGAAAAGCTTCAGCATACGAACTACACGATCTTTGTGCTAGGCTTAGGATTGGGTCTTGTCCATCACATCATTCTCCTAATGATGTGATCCCGCTATCAACGGCATCCAATGTCCATGGTCAGGAAACTGTAACCATCTATTGATCAACGAGCTCGTCAACTAGAGGCTTACTAGGGACATGGTGTTGTCTATGTACCCACACATGTATCTGAGTTTCCTATCAATACAATTATAGCATGGATAATAAACGATTATCATGAACAAGGAAATATAATAATAACTAATTTATTATTGCCTCTAGGGCATATTTCCAACAAGAGGTGCAGAAGATACATGCATGCCCTAATGACTGCATCCTCTACCGCGGTGCGTACGAGGATTTGAACGCTTGCCCGGTATGTGGTGCATTGCGTTATAAGATCGGTCGCGATGACCCTGGTGATGTAGAGGGCGAGCACCCCAGGAAGAAGATTCCTGCCAAGGTGATGTGGTATGCTCCTATAATACCATGGTTGAAACGTTTGTTCCAAAACAAAGAGCATGCGAAGGCGATGCGGTGGCATAGAGAAGACCGTAAGAAAGACGGAAAGTTGAGAGTACCCGTTGACAGTTCGCAGTGGAGAAAAATTGAGAGAAAGTACAGGGAGGAGTTTGCAGGTGACCCAAGGAACGTATGGTTTGGTCTAAGCGCAGATGGCATTAATCCTTTTGGGGAGGAGAGCAACAACCATAGCACGTGGCCTGTGACTCTATGTTTGTATAACCTTCCTCCTTGGTTGTGCATGAAGCGGAAGTTCATTATGATGCCAGTGCTCATCCAAGGCCCTAAGAAACCCGGCAACGACATTGATGTGTACCTAAGGCCATTAGTTGAAGAACTATTACAGCTGTGGAATGGAACAGGTGTACGTGCGTGGGATGAACACGGACAGGAAGAATTTGACCTAAAGGCGTTGTTGTTCGTGACCACCAATGATTGGCCTGCTCTCAGTAATCTTTCAGGACAGGCAAACAAGGGATACCATGGATGCACGCACTGTTTGGATGATACTGACAGTATATATTTGGAGAGTTGTAGGAAGAATGTGTACTTGGGACATCGTCGATTTCTTCCGAGCAGGCATCCCGTAAGAAAGAAAGGCAAGCATTTCAAAGGTGAGGCGGATCACCGGACGAAGCCTCGCCACCGTACTGGTGCTGATGTACATGATATGGTCAAGGATTTGAAGGTAATCTTTGGAAAGGGTCCTGGTGGACAACCTGTTCCGAAGGACGCTGACGGACGCGCGCCCATGTGGAAGAAGAAATCTATATTTTGGGACCTGCCCTATTGGAAAGACCTAGAGGTCCGCTCCACAATCGATGTGATGCACGTGATGAAGAATCTTTGCATGACCCTGCTTGGCTTCTTGGGCGTGTATAGGAGGACAAAAGATACACCAGAGGCACGGGAGGACCAACAACGTATGCACGGAAAAGGCGGCATACATCAGGGTCAGGCCAGCTACGCTCTTACCAAAGAAGAGAAGGAAATCTTCTTTGAATGCCTGCTCAGCATGAAGGTACCGTCTGGCTTCTCGTCGAATATAAAGGGAATAACAAATATGGTAGAGAAAAAGTTCCAGAACCTAAAGTCTCATTACTGCCACGTGATTATGACGCAACTTCTTCCGGTTGCATTGAGGGGGCTTCTACCGGAAAACGTTCAATTAGCCATTGTGCAGCTATGTGCATTCCTCAATGCCATCTCTCAGAAGGTAATCGATCCAGAAATCATACCAAGGTTACAGAATGATTTGGTGCAATGTCTTGTCAGTTTTGAGTTGGTGTTACCACCATCCTTCTTCAACATCATGACGCACGTCCTAGTTCACCTTTGCGAAGAGATTAACGTTTTGGGTCCTGTATTTCTACACAATATGTTCCCCTTTGAGAGGTTCATGGGAGTCTTGAAGAAATATGTTCATAACCATGCTAGGCCAGAAGGAAGCATCGCGAAGGGCCATGAAAATGAGGAGGTCATTGAGTTTTGTATTGACTTTATTCCTGACCTTAAGCCGATTGGTATTCCTGAATCGCGGCATAAGGGCAGACTGGATGGAAAAGGCACGCTAGGAGGGGATCAAATAATATGTATGGACATGGATTCTCTTAATGAAGCACACTACATAGTTCTACAGAATTCCGCCTTGGTGGCTCCGTATATGGAGGAACACAAGAATTTTCTACACTCCAAACACCCGGAGAAGTCTGACGACTGGATTACACGTGAACAAACGAGGACTTTTGCCGGTTGGTTGCAGAAACGTGCCATGCACAATGGCGATATTGAAGATGACCTATACTCGCTGTCCCAGTTACCATCTTCGAATATAATGACTTTCAAAGGGTACCAGATAAATGGGAATACATTTTACACGACCGCCCAAGATAAGAAGAGCACCAACCAAAACAGTGGTGTCCGCTTTGATGCAACAACCAACACGGGAAAGGAAACATGTTATGGTTACATAGAGGACATATGGGAACTTAACTATGCAGGTAGTTTGAAGGTCCCTTTGTTTCGGTGCAAATGGGTCAATATGACATGAGGCGGGGTAACGGAAGACCCGTAGTATGGAATGACAACAATGGATCTCAACAATCTTGCGTATGCAGAAGAACCATTCGTCCTAGCCAATGATGTGGCGCAGGTTTTTTATGTGAAAGACATGTCTACCAGGCCGAGAAAAAGAAAAGATAAGGAAGCGAATGGATCATACGACGAGCCAAAGCGCCACATAGTTCTTTCAGGGAAAAGAAACATCGTGGGAGTGGATGACAAGACAGACATGTCAGAAGATTATGAAAAATTTGATGAAATTGCTCCATTCGCATTGAATATTGACCCGAGCATCCAGTTAAATGATGAAGATTTTCCATGGCTACGGTGCAAAGGGACACAAGCGAAGAAAAAGTTTCACACCCAAAGATCCGGGATGTGATTGGCTTCACTATCATCACTTTCTTCTGTGTTTCACACCCAGGAGGGAATGTCTGTAATAGTTAGGGTAGTTATGTGTTTTGGCATTTGAAACGCGAAGAAATTTTATGTGCAAACAAATTCTTTCATGCATTTACTATCTCTTTCGAAGTATCAGGGTTTCGGACGAAAACTCATCTGTTACAAAGGCATTTCATTTTTTAAATAACCTAAGCATTGCCAAATTGAATATCATGATAAAACACAATAATATTAAACATAAAAAAAGAATCACTAAAAAAATCTTTTTTCAAAGTTAAGTTATTCACAAACTAGTGATTCACACAAATTTCAAATAATTCAAAATTTAAACTATTCAAATTTGAAAACTACCGGCACTAACAGAAAGTTTGTAATTTTTTGTACCTAAAGCAAAACTATTCAGAAAGAAACTCTAAATACAGCAAAAAACAACTCAAAATAAATAAAACAAAAATAAATAAAGCAAAAAAAATAAGAAAATAAAAAAGCCTGCCTACTGGGCCAAAGCGGCCTACATACGACTAGAAACACAACCTTCTGTTGGGCCAGGATGCAGGCCCGCAAAGGCCCAGTAGGCCCACAAGGCAGCACTGAACAGGTAGGCCCAGTAGGCCTGCTTAGGAGAGGAGCTCGAGTGAGCTACCGCACTGGGGCTTATAAACCAGTGCGGTAGCCCTTCGACTAGCGAGGTGGGACTAAACTTGCCGCACCGCACTGCGCCAGCGCACCCCTTTAGTACCGGGTCATGGCACCAATCGGTACTAAAGGGGGGTCTTTAGTACCGGTTGGACCCACCACCCGGTACTAAAGGGGGCGCTTCCCGCCGCTTGGCCTGGCCAAAATAGACCTTTAGTACCGGGTCATGGCACCAACCGGTACTAAAGGTCCATCCTATATATACAATAGTTGAAAAAAATTCACTTTCCCTCTCTGGTTCTTCCCTCCGTCGCGCCGCCCTGCCCCGATCGACGCCGTCCCCGTCGATGTTGCCGCCCCCGCCCCTCATCGCCGACCCCGGCCGTCCCCGCCCCTCGTCGCCGCCCCCGTCGACGTCGCCGCGCCCCGGCCGCCCCGTCGCCGCGCCCCGCCCCGTCGTCGTCGGCCCGTCCCGTCATCGTCGCCCCGTCCCGTCGCCCCGTTGTCGCCGCCCCGTCCTGTCGCCCCGTCGTCGCCTCGCCGGTGAGCTCACCTCGTCCGCCATGTTCACACACACACACACACATGTACACACTACACACACACACACACATTATAGAATTTTAGTTATAGAATTTTTTCTGTTTTTTAGTTATAGAAATGTTAGAAATTATTCTGTTTTGTAGTTATAGAAATATTTTTAGAAATGTTAGTTATATAGAAATGTTATAATTTTTTCCTATTTTTTAGTTATAGAAATATTATAATTTTTTTCTATTTTTTAGTTATAGAAATATTTATAAAAATGTTAGCAATTTTTCTGTTTTTTAGTTATAGAAATATTAGAAATGTTAGTTATATAATCAGAAATGTTAGAAATTTTAGAATTAGTTTTAGTTAGATGAATTAGATTAATGTCAAATTGTTAGAATTTGCATATAGAATGTTAGATTAACGTTACTTTTTGCGGGCATATAGTATTTGTTCTCAACGATATGCCCGGCCCACATCCTCGCTGTTGACCCGTTCGTGACGACGTCATGCTTCAGAGGACCCATGTCCGGGACTGGGCTCTGTCGGGCTGGCACTGGGAGGTGCTACCTGGAGGGGGGCGCCGCTTGGTGAGGAACCCGACCTCGGGTCCCATCGTCGACCCTGATCTCCTTTGGCGGCGTTCGCGTGGGCCACATTCGGTGCAGAGGCAGCCGGCCCCGCCGGAGGTGGTGCATCGCCGTGTCAGGGAGGAAGATGAGCACGTCCATCGCTACATGGCTGCTATGGACGACGTCAGGTTCTCCACTACTTGGCAAGTTCTTTGGGTAGATGACCGGGGATATATGATCCTGTGATGGTTCCTTCTCTTTGGGTGTCCACCGCCTGCGCCCCAGGAACCGCGAGTGGCACCCTATATTCTTCTGTAGTACTTGATCTTTATTAGGTATGTAGCCAGTGATGTATTCGATATATAATATTCGAGACGATGTATTCGAGATTATATATATTATGCGAGATGATGATGTATATTCGAGATTATATATTAATCGAGACGATGCATATATATTATGTACTATATGATTCAGTTTTTCCTTATTGATTGCATCCATGCATTGCAATTTGAATACTAAATTGTTCTATATTTCTTCTGTATTAGTTAAGTAAAAGCTATGGCGGACAATACCGGCAGATAGAGAAGAGGAATTGTTCGACATCATATGCAGCCCTGGCAGGCTAGATGATCTGAATGAAGCAGATGACGGCTCCCAATATCTGAACAATACCGGAGAGGGTGATGAAAATATATTCGATCTCGACGACCGAGCTGATGAAGTCATGAACTATGATTCTGATTATGATGACACAAATAATGTTTATGATGACACAGAGAATGATGATCTTCAAATAACAAAGACTACCAGCGAGGTATATTTATATAAGCAGGCATCTGGTGATCATCACATGTTTTTTTATTTTAAGATATATGAACGAATCGATCTTCTTCTTTCAGCCCTCCGGATCGAGCAAATCTGCTTCTATAGACAGCAGGACAAAGCGAGGCCCAAGCAGATTGTTGAAGGACGGTATAAAGTACAACATCAAATCTGTCAAACCTAGTGGCGAACCCTTGACGCCTAAGAACATTGCAAACAAGTGGACTCGTTAGTGCGGAGTTCTTGTGAAGGACAAACTCCCGATCTCCATTCAAGAATGGAAAGAGCCAAGACTAAACGTCCAGGTGTTACTTGGGTCGATGACAAAGCCAAACAAGACCTTTGGGATTATCTGATGGAACATTTCACCCTACCAGATTATTTCACTAAAGCAGATGTGGACAAAGTGAAGGGCGCTGCTCTTAAAAAGATGTCAATTGCATTCAACACCCAC
The DNA here is from genome assembly GCF_018294505.1 of Triticum aestivum. Lineage (NCBI taxonomy): Eukaryota > Viridiplantae > Streptophyta > Magnoliopsida > Poales > Poaceae > Triticum > Triticum aestivum. The sequence continues at coordinate 58,825,302 of NC_057813.1, forward strand.
AAGAAAACTGTATGGGCCAACTACCTCGCCGCAAAAAGGAAGACTCCAGAATTCACGGGAACACTGGAGAAGCAAAGAGAACACTGGGACAATTTCGTGAAATTCAAGGATTCAAAAATATCTAAGGAACGGTCGATAAAAAACAAGGCCAATGCCGCAAAAAAGACGCAGTTCCATAGGCTGGGTCCAGGTGGCTACGCGGTGGGAATGCCTAAGTGGGATAAGTCTGAGCAAGAGATGGAGGGTGCATGGGTCACTCCGGTTACTAGGAGCTGGCCCCCCATGTGCAGAACTTGGTTCCATGCGCATGGGGGGGGGGGGCGTTGGACCCGAAGACATGCCTGGTTTCGAAGAAGGCAAGTCTAAAAGGAGCCGAACAAAAGATACTTGACACAATAGAAGAAGCTCGAGCGGGGGCGTTCACGCCCAACAAAGAGAACGACGAGCTTACGCGTGCCCTGGGAAATCTTGAACACCTGGGAAGAACACGAGGCATGGGCGTTATTCCCTAGTATGAGGGCTTTTCGGACTGGAACGACGACTACAGGTCCCGTGCAAGAAAGAAGATGGAGGAGGAGAAGAAGAGGAAGCTGGAGGAGGAGCAGAGGAAGCAGGACGCAGAACGCCTTCAAGGCCTAGAAGCAAGGCACGCGGACTTGGCACTCAAATTCCAGCAGTAGCAGCAGCAGATCGACTCACTTAGCCAGGAAAGGGGGTCTCAGCAGCGGCAGCAGCAAGCGGATGATCGTCCATCATTGGATAGCACCGTCCCATCCATGCCGAGAAGCAGCGTTGGTTCTGCCCCGGGCGACACACTGCTGGATACATACCACCCTGCGGATGACATCATAGAGAGCACTAACTGTGAGCTACACTCCAAAATGAAGAACATATCCATGAAGGTGGCGGACAGCGTTGATTTCACAATTACCTCTGAAGCAACCTTCCATTTCATCCCGATTCCAGAGGGCTATACTCGTGTCATGGTTGATGAAGTGGTGGAGCCATATTCGATGCTAGTACTTGACATTGCTGGAGGTGATGGCGAGCGCACACTGGGAGAGGCCGTACATCGTATCATCCTATGGAGAAAGGATTGCATCATCTTTCCAAGTCCACCGACACCGCGTCGTCTGCCGACTCCTCCTCGAAGTCCGCCACCGAGTTAGGAGACTCCCGCTCCTCCAAGTCCACAAACGCGTGAGCCGACTCCTCCTCGAAGTCTGCCACCTCCTCCAAGTCCCCGAACGCTTGAGCAGACTCCTCCTCCTTCATGTCCGGCACAGCGTCAGGCCACTCCTCCTGCTTCAAGTCCGGCACAACGTCAGCCACATCAGCCGTCTCCGCCGTCTCAGCAATCGCAGAAGAGACACACCGCAACTATGGTGCGTAGCGGTACGAGTCGAGGTAGTACAGGAAGTACAGGCGGAGACAAGCGATATAAATATGGTCCAAGCCTCGCTCCTCTTCCTCAGAGGCCTTATGACATGACCGAGGAGCAAAACGCAGCCATAGTGCAGGCCCAAGTGGACGCCCATTTTGGACCGAAACTGGCACCGCCGCCAAAGGAGAAAGTGCCTGAGAAAATGATTGACCATTCATTCGTATGGCTAGAGCACCAGCTCCCAAGCCTGATGACTCAGACTATGAGCGTCAAATCAGGAAACTACATCGAGTACGGCTACAGAAGGAAGCGAGCTCGAGCTCGAGCCAACAAGCAGTTGGCAAAAATGCGGGAAAATCGTTCCCCAGCTGGGAGAACAGGCGGCGCAAGTGATCCCCCGCTAGTTGTGCCAACAACACATGAGAGGAGTACGCGCGCCAAATATTATTGTGGGCAAACCGTTAGCGTTCCCCAGCAGGGCGATGTGGTAATAACGGAGGAGCATATAATGCAGGCTGAAATGCTCAAGATCCCTGTTGGACAACTCCTCGAAATCGAGCCCATGTCTCCGCTTAGAGAATCGAAAATAAAATGGAAATATGTCTGGGGCCAACCTTTGGTCCATCCAGACAAGGTCAAGGACCTCCCAACGAGAATGTATGAATTACATCAATGGTACATGAACATTACCAAGATTTCCAATCGAGAGTCCCTCATGGTGAATGTCAAGCATGAGCATTATTACCATGAGAAAGCTCTGGCCGTTGAGTATCCAGAACTATTTCAGTTATACAATCAAGACGCACTCGACAAGTCTATCATCAGTTGCTATTGTTTGTAAGTGATTTCTTTCTGTAATTTAAGTCTCAAGCTAGTTATGTAGTGATAATTTTGATCAATCATTACATGTAATTATCCTCACTATATTCTTTTCTGTGGTATTATATGCATGATGAAGATGTATGAAATAAAAAAATCTGGACGCTATGGCATTGGGTTCATTGACCCAAATACCATTAATGAGGACATATGGAAGCTTCCATTTTATCAAGCAGGTGTAGAGGAAAGCATGCTAGAGTTCTTGAAGCGCCTCAATAGCAATGAAGATATACTACTTCCTTACAACTTCCCGTGAGTCACACTGTCTTGTACTACAAATTCTGTTTTTGCTTACTAGCTAGCTAGATGTTAATAATTAAGTGTATACGGTTTACGATAGTTGATTAATTTTATGCACATGCCTGCTTAATTAAGACATGCAAACGTGTGCGCATGCAGTTGACACTGGGTCTTGTTAGACATTAAAGTTGAGGAAGGAAAAGCTGAATTACTGGACTCACTAACTAAAGAAGTTAAAGACTTGATCATCGTGAAGGGGATAGTCAACAGGTAATTTCAATCATTATTAACTATATCTCGGCCTATTATTAGTTCGTCATTTCCTGATATGAACTATTTAATAACCCCTTTATTGATTTTCTTTGCCGGCGGGCAGGGCATGGGCAAAGTTCATCAAGGTGACTCCAGGCAACTGGGCAAAAAAGTTGTTTTGGCATCAACCAAAGGTAAGTAATTAAGTAGTACTCCCTCTGTCCGAGAAAAGTTGTCCACGCGGACATTTTACGAATACCCCTCCCCTTTCCTCCGACAAGCCACGCAGCCCATCGCGCCTGCTCGGTCACCTCGCCAAGCGCCGGCTGCCTGCTCCGCCGTCTCGCTGCCTGCTCCGTCGCCTCTCCACGCGCCGGCCGCCTCGTTCCCCTGGTCTCGCCGCTTCTCTTCGTCCGCACCAGGAGATCCAGAGGGAAGGATCCCCTTTTCTACAAAGCCCGCGACTTGCCAGTTCCGGCGGCGGCGCTACTTTCCTGGAGCGAGTTGGGGCTCGACCTGGAGGCATGGAAGATCCTCGAGTTCCTCGTCCTCGAGCTCCTCATCCACCAGCTCCTCCTCCACACGCTGAGCGGCTGCTGCGGAAGTCGATGGCGTGGGGAAGACGACCACGACATGGGGAAGACGAAGACTTGCTCCAGCCACATGCCACTCCCCCGTGCTCCCTCCTCGAGCTGGCGGACTGATGATGGGGGGCCCATCCTCTTCGCTCCGCCGGCTCCGCCGCTGCCGCTTCTGCTGCTGGCTGCCCGCTCACCCAAGGCAGCGCAAGTCCGTCTTCTAGCTGCTCATTTCTATCAGATGAAGCAAGCAGGTGAGCTGATTTTGTTCTTGTCCTCTTGGTTTGTGCAGAGATTGTAGGACTTGGTGCAGAGGAATGGAGTACGAGTACGGATGATGCCTCTATTGATCTCAGGTGAGCTTTTAGAAGAGAATCAGACCGAATTACATTGCATTTGGTTCAGTAGCAAATGAAATCTATGGTGAATGGAGCATTTCTGAACACATTAGTAAGTTGGATATCACACTGGAGTAGAAAGAAATAAAGAAATGCATGGCATCATGAAGACATTAGTGAGCCAGTGTAGTTACAGAGCAAAAGTTCAGACATGGAGTATTAAGTGAGCTAGTGCCGTTCATCTAAATGTTCAGAAAAAGTTTAGGAAAAGTCCAGAAATCCACGTAAACATCGTATTCAAATGCATCTTATTTCATGTCATAAAACTGGCTCAGTGCATGCGTGGACACTGTTTTTAAATTCAGTTATAGAATCAACAGTGGCCAAACTAGAACAGTAGGCCAGACTAGAATGAACTTTACCCATTTCTGGTCTCCAAGGAGCTCGGCGATCACCTGACGACCCTCCGTTTGAACGTCGTCCTACTGGCTGAGGATATCTCTATGTTGATCACTGCCCTTTGCCTGTCGTGGATTACTTGACTAGTGATGAGTGAGTAGTGAGAATTAGGTCCCATGTTATTTTTCTGAACTGTTGATTTTTCTCTGAAGATCATGGTGGTATGTCGGTTGTCTCTGAATTGCAACGCGTCCTCGAGGAGTTCCTGCCTGTTGTTCTTGGTTTAATAGAGAAAAAGTCTAAACTCTAGGCTATTCCTTTTGTGATCTAAGACTCGGTCCTTGATTAAAACTGTGATGTCTTTTTTTGCTTGTTCTAATCTGTTTGACAAAAAAATAGTCAAAATTTTGTTAAGAGAAGCAACTTTTCGCCCAAAGAAAACTAAATTTGGAGTAGCATTCATTTACTGTCAATATCTAGTTACCTTACTGTTTTGCTATTGCTTGTTGATCTTAACATAATTGAAGAAGAAGAAGAAGAAGAAGAAGAAGAATCTACCTAATTCCTCTCGACTGTAATGACCCTGTACAAATTCTTACAAATTGATCTACTAAAATTCAGTTCAATTCAGTTTGCTATACTGTGCTCAGGTAATACCCTCTGTTCAACATCATGGATCTACTCTAGTAATTTCCTCCATTGCTTCTTGTCCAGTTTGATTTTACCCTCTGTTCTACCCTCTGTTCAACATTCACAATTGATCATTATACTCCACTGTCATCATCAACAACAATTTTTTTGGCAGTACTAAAATTGTTCCATCAGAAATCAACATCAATGTTGAGAAATTGACATTTCAGGAACAGAAATTTCAATCATGGCAACCTAAAGATTGTTCCATCATCATTACAAAAAATGACAATAATCCACTGTAATGTTCTTATTGGAATTATAGAAACAAAATTGACAGTACTTAACACTCCATGTCATAGTGAACATTACAGAAATTGACAGAACACTTATAACTGGTGAAAATGCTAAAGACCATGAATGATTCCAGAGATGTTTTCCTTCTCCCATTTTAGAAATAGTTGTCTGAACTTTTTTTTTGTAACTTTTCTTCAGAGGACATTGATCAATTGTGTTTCAAATTACAGAGCAAGCAAGGTACACAGTGCAGTGTAAAGAATTTGTTCGAAAATTGGAGCTTCTGGAGCACATTTTCTCACCGGCAGCAGCACAAGTAGGAGCTTGAGCAAGGTACAGGGCCAAGCCCTGTACTTCTTCTCGGAGTGCTTGTAGAGGAGATACTGGGAGCAAGGTACAGCTCCGGTACTGGAGATGAAAAAGCAAGGAGCCCTGTAGTACTTCTTCTCACCGGCAGCAGCACGAGCAGGGGAGCTCCGGGCGGCAACACGAGCAGGGGAGGAGAAGCAAAAGGAGCTCTAGCTTGAGTTCCAGGCCCGCAAGAGAGAGCTTGGGATCCAGGCGCGGCGGGAGCTCGCGGTCCAGGCACTCGAGACGCCGGCGCACGCAGGTCCTGGGCGGCGGCAGTGCAGGTCGTGGGTGGCGGGAGGGGATATCGGCGGCGCAGGTCCTAGGTGGTGGAGGAGCACGTCCTGGGCGACGGCATAGCAAGAAATTGGGCGCCGGAGGAGCACATCCTGCAGCGGCGGAGCAAGAAATTGGGCGGCGCATGACCTGGGCGGCGGCGGAGCAAGCAATTGGGCAGCGGAGGAGCAATCAATTGGGTGGCGCGGGTCCTGGAGGGCTGAGCGGCAAGCCCTGGGCGGCGCCGGCACAGGTCCTGGGCGACGACTGACCCTGGCGACGCGCGCGGCGACAGACAGAGGAAGAAGGAAGGGGACGACCACCAGTTTGTAACAGATTTAAAATTGCGAGGGCGGTTTTGCAAAATTGGTAGTACACTATGCTGGTGACAACTTTTCTCGGACGGAGGGTACTAGCTAGCTACCATCTCTTTAATTCTTATTTCAATATCATTAATTAATTATCATGCTTGATTAATCATTATCTGATTCAATTCCATTCTCGTAAAGGCCCTGAAGCAGGCGCCGGGGAATAATCTGTGTGCATTCTACGTTTGCGAGAACATTCGCATGATGGCGTCCGAAAGGAGTAGATCTGATAGACAGGACTGGGTACGTTTGTCAGAACACTATTCACACCATTATCGATATCTAGTCACACAACTAACACACATGCATATTGATGTCTTTCTTAACAGTTTAGAGAGGTGCGGAATAAGCTCCTACCATCGGACCGCATACTAGTACTTCAAGAGGAAATAGCCGGATTTTTGCTTGACTAGGTCATAGATCTCAAAGGAGAATACTATTACCCGCTACCGCCCCCATGAACCACTTGTCATCGTGCTCCGGAGGCACCAAGGCAACATATGTAAGAGAAATTGTATATGTATATACATGTGTATGTGTGAATAATTAATGGTGTTGGTTGTGAGACATTCGATGAATAATTAATGGTGTTCGTTGGGAGGAGGAGGCCGCCTACCAGGCGGCTCTGGCGGCCGCCATGCAGAATAGTGTAGAGGATGAGTGGCGCAAGGCAGTGGAGGAGGAGGCGATGTACCATGTGCGACTACAGGAGGCCATCGCGCTCTCCGCTTCCGGCAACTGCTTCGTGTTGCCGATGATGCCGCTGTCCCCTGTCAAGGCCGAGCCGGCACCGTCCCCTGTGCCAGCGACCCAGCGGTTCACCTGGGATGGAGTGGTGCGCGAGTGGGTCAGCGCGCCCCCCATCTGGTTTGGGGTGACGCCTAGGCAGGAGCAGCTGTACCTCGAACAGTGGCGGACGCGCTGACTGGCGGAGGAACGCGCTGACGGCGAGCGCCAGATGCATTTGGAGCGCGAGACGGGGGAGAAGCGTCGTGAGGCGGACGAGGAGGAGCGCTGTGCCCGCGGTGGGGCAGCCCAGCCGGCGGCGGAGGACGTTGCCCAAGTCTGGGAGACGACATTCCCCTGGGCTGGCGCGCTGCCAACGCTCGTCGACCTCACCGGCCCCGACAATGACGACGACGAGGACGTCTAGGGCAGCGCGCATTTTCTTTTTTATTTAATGTTTTAATTAATATAATGTGGACTCTCGCCGGCCTTTCAGGCTGGCATTATGTTTAATTAACGTTTTAGTTTCAAAATATTTTTGTTTTTTCTTTTCTTTCCATGGGTGGAAAAAATAAATCGGGCCAACATTGGACGCAAACATCAACCGAAACACGAAACTGGACATGAGCGTCCATCTGACCGACCCAAATAGACGGAAAGCACATACAGCGGGCATTTGTTTAGGTTGCCCGGTTGGAGTCGCTCGACCGATAAAGTGAAGTCATCACATGTTTCAAGTGCCAAAAAGTTTGGCCGTTTGAGCGACTTGCGATGCATTGACGTGGATGTTGTTGTGTCTCCGAGCTTTTTGGAGTACTAGATGACCCGGTTGCGCCAATGGCGCAAGAAGCCAGTTAAAAGCAATGTTAGCAGTGAGTACGTGGGAGATGTAGCTGGAAATATGATGCAATATGGATTGTAATACAGATAGTAGAATGACTTAGATTGGTGTATAGAAATACATATATAGTCAGCCTCACAACTTATTAAGGCATCTTCTTAGTAAGATGATGATCTTCAGAGGGTGTGAACGTACGAATAAGGGTAGTGTCAATGTTGAATAATGCTTGCACGGTACACTTCCATAAGCACTTGAAGGCCTCTAAAAGGTGATGGTTCCACTGCTAAACCATCTGGAGCAGTCCATATAGTTATTATCTCCGGAATATCTTTGCATTCATTGGTCCATATGGCACACTTGTACAACCAAATCTCAACGGAATCACCAATATGATAGTTGTTATTCTCTAGAATGCAATAAGGCCTGAGGGTGTCTTCTATTATAGCTGGGTTGTAGAACTCGGTTGGTAGTTCTGTTGTGCCCCTAGTGCAAAAAGCAAGAGCGAACCAAGCATTCAAACTATGCAAGTAAGAGTGTTTAGAGATTGATAATAAAATCCTTCAAGCAGGAAATAGATACTTCGTACATAGCAATATATATTAGTACATTGCATGGTGGCATGATAGCCCAAAACAAATTTATGAGGTCAATTCATGATAGCTTATCTACATTGGTTTTAGAAAGCAAGCTATATAGGCAGACATGCATCATATAGATAACCCTTGTCTTTTAGCCTGTGGTTGATTTTTTTTTATCTTGTGCTCGTGGGCAAGACCAAGACATGCAGTCGTTGACATTAGGCAAAGTCATCGTTGCATGTTACATCAGTACTGAAAATGACATCATCACCTAAGCAGCTCAATGGTAGGTGTGTTTGGTGGGCTGTCATTGGCGAAAGAACAAATGTCTTTCATATCATTGAATTCATCGTCTAATCCCAACAATATACTTGTTTATTTTCTTTAGAATGTCTTCTGATTGTAAAGTTGTATCGTCAAGGTGCTCTATGACATATCTTACTTGCGAGAGAGTATGGTTCATACCATTGTCTTATTTTTAGTTAAACTAATTGCAGTGAAGTATTGAAGTATTTTGTTGTAAGAGGCTTCCATGTATTTAAGAGCTTTGGTTGCAAGCCGATCTTCAGCTTCTTCCAGTTCTCAGTAGACATGTGAATATTGATTCTTTTGCAAGTTCATTCTTTAGTTGGTACTCAGATGGATAGAACTCAACGGCTGCCTCTCGGCCAACCGTTCTTGCCTTGCGTGTTCGTCCATTGATCGACCAACTGATTATAGACAAGCAAAAGTCTATGAAATTTTCATTGTCAGCAATTAGTTTCCTTTATTTTCTCGATGCAGGAGGAAATGAAAGGAAAAAAACAATAACCAGAAACAGATTATAGTGACCAAATTACTAATCTTTAAACCAACAGGGAAGAACCTTTGGGGTGACGGATTTTCCATATCACATTGATTCAGCTACAAAATCTATTAACCTAAGATGAACATACGTTAGTGGCAGCATAAACTCTAAACTAAATAAGAACTTGACTATGAACAAAGCAGAAATGGTGATAATGTCCCAAAAGTTCAATCTGATGCACTCAAAATGGTTAAGCATGTGGAGAAAATAGGACCGGCCATATTACTGTCATATAGGCACAGGTCATAGAACTAAGGGCATACGTTTGGACCGCGTTGTCCGGACGTGGTCTGCCGTCCAACGTGGTCTTGTATCGGTCCATTGAGCGGTCCGGACCACGTTCTCCCCATAAAACATAACCAAACGTGGGGGGTTTTGTGGGATTCCCGACACAAGACACGTCTGACTCTTACATCCATGGCCCACCCAAACGGAAGGTGGAGCCCACGTTTTTGTAGATGCCCGGTCTGTTTCCACAACAAAATCCTACTCTCTTTCGTTGCTCTCCACCCAATTCTCTCCCTTTCCCCCCACTTTCTTCCTCCATCCCACCGCCGACGCATGGAACAGGACGAGAGCATGTAAGAGTTGGAGGTGGCGGAGGTGCAGGAGGATCCCAACATCACCCTCGCTTGGAAGATCATCTCGACTACACGTCAAAATCGTCGCGTCAAAGCGAAGGCTGCAAAGGAGGAGAAGCTCAAGCGGAAAGCCGACGGGGGGCGTGTTGATGGCATCCATGGCGGTGGGCGTGCTTATCGCAGACATGGTGGAGGTCGCGGAGCTCCGATGGTGTCGCCCGCCATTCAGACGTCGCCATGGCCGGAGCAATACAATGTGACGGCAACTTAAATTACCGGTCCAACAGGGCAGAATTTCTTGACAGATGACAGAGCAAATTTGCGAAAGATGCCATAACATACAAACCAACAGGTGGCATGATAGGGGCAAACACCTGTCCTCTTGGACCCCCACCACTTAATAACACATTTTTATTTTGTTCATTTTACTAAAGAATTACTTTCCCTTGCTTTATCCGCGGCCGACGCTTCAAGTTGCCGTTATTCCACTGAACTGAACTGAGCTCCATGAGAGAGGATTCCACAAGGTGAGGTCCGCCCTGAGGGGGCGTGGTCGTGGCCAGCGACATGAGAGAGCAGCCGCGGGCAGCGCTGCCTGAGTCCGACGCGCCCAAGCCCCGGCCAAGGCCGTTCCCCTCCTGGACCGACCAGATCCCTGGGACAAGGTGGGGAACTGCAACTGCAAGGCATACGGCCGGCTGGGTGAAGCGCTGCTTCGCCGCAGGAGGTGGCCGCCGTTTCCGCTCAGGTAAATACTAACTTCCTTCGGCTTGTTGTTACTATGCTAAATTGCTAATAGCCAAGTTTGTAGGGCAATGTTGATACTTCGTTGAGTGATTCAACACTCGTAGCACTAATTAGCGGCTGGGACTGCTCCAATCATCAAGCTGGTTATATTGTACAAAATACTTTTGAGTGATCGCTTAGATGCTGAAGAGTATTTTCCAATTAAATCACGGATGATTTTGAGTTCATATATTCCTGGATCTCCTCTAGTCGCAGGGTCAGGCATATGCTATCCATCCTGACATATGCACTTCCTTAGAATTGTCGATATGTATGTATCATGGCTAGCAGCCATCGTTGGCCTACTTGGAGAACAAATAAGCATTTTAACATAAAGGCATCACACGATTAGTTACAAAATCCGAATACAAAAACTATGCTAGGTCTCTAGTTTTTTCATGTGTCACCTGAGTTCACTGCACTTTTTGTGCAGGAGCAACCTGAAGCCACAAGAACACAAAACTGTACAAACTAAAATAAATACATGTCCACATGCCTAATAACTTTGAAAAGCCTGAGTCTTACTACAACAGTTCAAATAGTCAATAGTAAGAAAGAAAGTAAAAAAAAATGTATTAGTTGGCATTTCCTCGTGGCGAATTGCCTGAAAAAGAGAGTAGTAGGTATAATGATGGTGTCACTTGTGCAAGCACCAAAACTTCACCAAGAAAGTAAAATATATTAGGAGCATTGTACCTTTATTTTCCCTATAATCCTTGCCCTTGCATCTAGACTATATGGAGGTGGTGCAAGCTAGCCAGCATCTTCAGATTAGTCCATCCAAAAAGCACACCAAAAGTAACAGTTAGATTGATTGTATTATCCCTGAAACGCCATTATCACAAAGTCAGTTGGCGCTTAATAGTAAATACAAGTGCAGGGCTTTCTTATCACACTTAGGGCTCATAGGCCTCATCTAATCACTCTCCAAAGCAAACCATCTATCTATTCGAAATAGGCAAGAGGTAGGCAAAAATGCTATATACCAAAGAGTACATGTCAATCTAAACGGAAGTACTACTCACAAGAAACCGAGTATGATAACATGTCGTTGCTCGCTCTAATAATAAATAAGTTGTTGGAAAGGAGGGGGGTTTATTTTATTTATACAGCTTAATTTAGCAATTTAGTACAAATAAGGACATGTCCAAACCTGACAGGCATGACAACCTCAAATCCATGGGGACAGTTTGGTTAGATCAGGATGAGCAGAAATGGAGAATATAAAAACTGTAATATTTGATAGATTTGGAAATATTTTACCAAGGCTTATTGGTGCAATGGCACATAGGTACGTGCAGTTAAAACTTCTGCCCAGCTTGAAGAAAGGGGGGGGGGGGTATGACCGTGGATGCTGCGGAACATACAAACTGTGAGAGCTAAGACCTCCCAGCCCGATCAAAGGAGGACTTGACCACTGCAGAACCTACAAACTGCAATAGTTAAGACCTCTGCCTAGCCTAAAGAAAGGGAGGACTTGACTACACAGGCTGCAGAATTAGTGCATCTAGTACATATATGATTCACTCTACACTGTAGGAGATCATTTTTTCTGAGAGAAATTTCCCAATTCTTGCCTCATCCATATTCCACCGGAATGCTCTATTTCTGAGTGACGCACATACTATTTATACTTGGCAGCTAGGCATGCTAATACGGCCAACGCAGACAACAACCTAACATGTATGCACTGTTTGTCCGTTAATATATATCTTTGCAGAGGAAATATGCAAAAGAACAACCAAACACTATCTGTAGAATAGCACTTCATTATAACTATCTAAAATAGTAAATCAACATAAATTATCTATCCTCATCAGTATGTAGTATACCACCTGACATAGCTGGAAAGAGACCATATGAATCCTAATCAATTACCTGGAAGTGACCAGAACAAGTGTTTCTGGAGTAGCCACTGCTCTATGTGATTCCAGCTTTAGCTACGATGACTGGATTTTTTAACACTGGGCTAGGGGCTTCATGCTTCAAGCTGAAGTCAGTAGGATTTTCCGTCGAAACAACCAAAACATTGTCCTCTCGGCTGATCTTGGCTACACCTCGGATAGGTCAAACCATGGAAGTATAATCAACAATCAATAAAGCCTTATGATGACCAGATTACGATCTTAGACGACGCCACACGTATGATCTGTTTCATCCCCAAGAAGAAACAATATATGATTTGTCTTTGTTTCTAAAAATAAATAGAATGGTTAATAAACCGAGACCCTACCAATCAATAATTTTATCTCTATAAGTCCATTCATCAGTTCAGGGCAATAACTCTATAGAGTAAAGCACATCAAAAGGCAGTCCAGATGCAAATAGCAAATCCCCAGTTCAGTTCTACTCAAAGATAAATATGATGACACAGATTGTAAGCTAGCTGGCACATCTACACAAAGAACCAGCATGACAAAATGCTAGGAAACTCGAGATAAATCTTAGGCTAAGATTGAAGAAAGAAAATAGGATGAGCTCACCTTTGATCTGCAATAGCACATTTAGGAACAACTAATTTCTTCCTAAATCATGCAAGTACCCAGGACAAAAAAAATCTTCCAGTCCGTTGCTGAGCAACCCTTCTGAAGCTCCTACAAATAGAAATTTTGAATTCAAGAGGCAAAATGACATCAATAACTATCAAATATTGCCATATTGGCATAGCTTGCTATATTTAGTTATAGAGATGAACCGACCTGGCCATGTTGGTGTACAGTCGCGTAGCCTACACATGACAAGACAAGCTTTGTGGACAAATCCCCCATTGCAGAGGTAAAAACGTGCACAGTAATTCCATCGGACGGAGAGAAATCGCTCGCTAATGCAGATGCCCAGGAAGACGGATAGCACAGCAGCGTTTATATGTTCGATATCTAAATGTACTCAACAGCAGACCAAAATAAAAATAGAATGAAGGTGTAAGTGTACCAAATCCAAGAAATAATTAGGCTGCACTATATCTTTGCAGCTTGACGTATATTGCCTAGACCAAGAACTTCGTTTAATTCTAGTTAATTGAAATGTGTACTGGATTCAATCGATCCTAGTTAATTAATTGCTCATTTTAGTAAAGCACAAACAATGCATACGCATCAGCCCATCAAAAATAGAAAAGCAATGTACACACTAACCTGGCTGCTTGTACTCCTCCCCTAAAGTTTCAACATAGTAGTATAGCACAGTACTTCCTTAATTTCTCTTGTTCTTCACTAACTGCAGCAAGCTGGCTTGCAGAGAGAAAAGTAAAACACACACTAAAATCTTATTTTGCAATACCCGACCAATACTACTGTCTGCCTCCATACTACTGTCTTGCTCTAGCTGCAGAGAGAAACATTCAAAGTGAGACCAAATTAAACCATTGGGTTGAAATTTGACGTTATCCATGTAATCCAACAATTAATCATGCAAGAAAACACCTAAAACTGGGACTAACCCAAATCAACAGTGGCAAAATATCTTAAACTGCCACGAATCTCAGCATGCGGCCGAGCCTCCAGGAAAGCAACAAAAAAACATAGGGGATTCCCTAATCCATGACAAAGGAATCCGACCGCTTGACCAACTAATGCATCCATTTTTTTAACCTAAATCCGAGCAGAAAACACGCCAAAAAAAGTACTGGAGCCGCACATAGTCAGGAAGGAAAGGAAGAGCTCAGGCTCAAACATTGCAAGCTCTCGACACAGCAGCAGGCGGCAAGCCGACCGAAGCCTAGACGAATGGAATGAACGATGTCTACAACGGACCTGCAACGAAATCCAATGTGAGACCCCTGACCAAACCAAAAGCAACAGAGAAAATCAACCGTGGCAATCGAACAAGCACCTGAACCAGGAGTAGCACGCCCCCTCCCCTTGACCGGCTTCCCATGCTCCATCAGCCGCGATATCAGGCAGCTACTCGGACCTGGCTGCAGCTCCTCCGTGGCATGTGGCGACGACCAGCGAGGAGAGACACGTCACGGGAGGAGATCGACGGCGCGGGGACGAGGAGGGGCTCACCTCTCTCGCCATCAATCCTTTTCTCCGCTGCCGCCAAATTCCGGTGCGGGGATGGGATGGCGAAAATATAAAATAGCACAGCTGCACCAGGGCCCTCTCTATCTAGCCATCCATTTTACGCATCGCGATTCGTGCAAACACATTTCTCTTTTTTGTTTCTCTCACATAAAAGATGTCTTGAAGTTCAAACCTTTGCAGCGTGGCAAAGCTTTCCATCTAGAATCTAGGATAAATCTTTCAGATTTTCTTGTCAAATATAAATATACAAAAAATGATTTTTTAATCCTAAAAAATCATTTTTTGTATATTTATATTTGACAAGAAAATCTGAAAGATTTATCCTAGATTCTAGATGGAAAGCTTTGCCACGCTGCAAAGGTTTGAACTTCAAGACATCTTTTATGTGAGAGAAACAAAAAAGAGAAATTTTCATACGAAAAGTTAGTTGTGTTGCACAGATCTTAAAGCAAGATTGGACATCCAGGATACAAGGGCCGGGGTGCAGCTGTTCTAAAAATCCACATCCGATGGGATGGGGGCCCCTCCGAGGTCAGGGAAAGAACCCGGCGGCGGCGGCTCCTGTGAGATGGGGAGAGCTGGGAGAGGCGCCGGCTCCTCCGAGATGGAGAGATGGGGAGAGCGGGGAGAGGCGGCGGCTGCGAGGGGAACGAGTGGAAAGTGGGGGAGGAGGAGCTGGACGTGGGGCTCGAGGAGAGTGGGGATTGGTTGCAGGGTTTCACAGCGCACGCGAAATCCATCCTACGTTCCCACTTCCCATCGACCCTGCTGTGGTAAAACTTTCACGTACACAAACTCGTAAGGAAACCATCTACTCCAGTTCTCTCGACCGTACGGCTAATAAGCCCCACCTGTCATCAACTCTTGAAGCAGCTGCGACTGTAAAAATGAATTAACGGCTGACCCAACGCCAGCAGCCAAAACTAAGCGATAGTAACAGAATCATGCGGTTCAACAAGCTTGGCGCGCGCGGTAGCTCCAGTATGGCGGGTAGGCTAGCAGGATTTATATGTTCAATATAGGCAGAAGCTCAGCTGTGCAGTAAAGGCAGTGGAGAGCCAGCAGGGGGCTCAGTGGGAGACCGAATAAAGTGAAGGTAAAAGTTTGACCGTTTGAGAAACACCTATCGTGTTCATATTCTTATTGACCCACTTTCGTAAATGCGCAGACCATATGCTTTTTTACTCTTCTCCTTTCATAAACGCGCACACCTGATTCACTTTTCAACACTTCCACGAAATTTCTCCTTTGAGTCAAATACATCATGGGTGCCTCAACTTGTCCGGTGCGGTCACTTTAGTGCCTAAACTTGTAAAATACACAAAACTGATATCGTAACTTGTCCGAGCGTTCAAATACGGTGCCTTCGTCCGTATCCGGGCATATGCACTACCCACATGGGAACGAAATCCTCTGACGTTGGCGATTCCAAGTCAGAGAGACGTCCTTTGCTTGGCACCGTCCATCAACCATCAGACGGCAGCTCTCTGGTTTGCTCAGATCGGCACCAAAACGAGCGGCCCATGCGGCCCACTACGAAGCGAGGGAGGCAGGCGAGGGGGAAAAGGGCGCGAGGAGACAAGAAAAAGGCGCGAAGAGTACGCAGACGGCGCCATCCGACGAAAAAGAGATCGCCGGAGCCCGGAGGTGGACGCCCTGCTCTGCTCGTCAATATCATGTAAGTCCTAATACTCTGCTCCTCTCACGCCATCTTTCACATGAATAAAAACACTACAACTGATCGAACTTTCACCATCAGGTTGCTTTGGAACTCGATCAAGTTTCTGTTTTTCTCATGGAAGAATCAGCTTGTTGAACTTGATCAAACATCTTTTCTGTCATGGAGGAAGCAACCGAGATGGAAGAACATGCCAACACAGCCCACCAGGATTCCGATTCCAATAGGTAATTTCTGCACATATACAAGTCTGCACATATTCAGATTTACATAATTTCTCAATAGTTCAGTGATAGTTCTATTACATAATTTCTGCATATATTCAGATTTACATCATTTCTCAATAGTTTAAGTGTTACTATTACATAATTTCTGCACATATGCAAGTATGGACATATTCAGATTTACCAAGTTTCTCGATAGTTCAGTGATACTTCTACAATCCCCTTACTCGTGGTGTTTTTACTTTGCAGAGTTGTATTGCCTAGTTTGGTACCTTATGTTGGCATGGAATTTAGAAGCTCGGATGAGGCTTGGTCATATTGGCTTAGCTACGGTGGGTAGAAAGGCTTTGAGGTTAGGAAAAGGTATACTAACAAAAGTTCAGCCGAAGGCAAGGTTACATCATGTAAATTTGTTTGTGCAAATGAGGGTCAGCGAGCACAAGACAAAAGGGATCACTTGACAAAGTGCCCTCGAGCTGAAACTAGAACCAATTGTGAAGTGCACATGAAGCTTAAAATGGACCGGAAGAAGGGAAATCTCAAAGTGTCGGAGCTGGTTTTGGAACACAACCACACACTACACCTAGCAGAAACCTTACACTTAATGGTGTCACAAAGAAAAATTTCAGAGTTACAAGCTTTTCAAATTGCAACAGCAGATGATGCGGGAATTGGGCCAAAAGCCGCACATGAGTTGGCTAGTCGTCAAGTTGGTGGACCACTCAATCTTAGTTATACCCTCCGTGATCACAAGAACCATTTGCGGACCAAGCGCCAACGAGAAATGGCATATAGCCAAGCGGGTAGCATGCTTAAGTATTTTCAAGACAAAATTGCTGAAAACCCATCATTCCAGTATGCATTGCAAATGGACTGTGAAGAACAAATAGCGACCATATTCTGGGCTGATGCTAGAATGATCATGGACTATGCACATTTTGGTGATGTTGTTAGTTTTGACACTACTTTTGGAACAAACAAGGAGAGTAGGCCCTTTGGTGTCTTTGTTGGATTCAATCACTTTAGGGAAACTATAGTTTTTGGTGCTGCCCTCATGTATGATGAAACATTTGCATCCTTTAAGTGGTTGTTTGAGGCTTTTCTAACAGCCCATAAAGGAAAGGGGCCAAGAACATTCTATACTGATCAAGATACTGCAATGGGAAATGCAGTTGAGGATGTGTTTCCAGAAGCACCACATGGTTTATGCACCTTCCACATTATGCAGAATGTTGTCAAACATCTACATGAAGAGGATGATGGAGAGAAATATGGGGAGAAGAAAAAAAAGAAGAAAAAAGGGAAGAAAAAACAGAAGAAGCAAGAGGTGAATGAAAAGAAGGAAAAAGAAGAGAAGGAAAAGGAGGAAAAATGGGCTAAATGTTATATGAAGGATGTCTTCACATTGGGAATGAGAAGTACACAATTGAGTGAGAGTTTGAATAATGACTTGAAAATACATTTTAAATCTGATTTTGATATCATCCGGTTCTTTAAGCATTTTGAAAGGGTGGTGCAAGGGAAAAGGAACAATGAACTGAATTCAGAATTTGAATCAAGGAAAAAGTTGCCTAGAATATTTATGAAGAGACCACCACCTATGTTGGTGCAAGCTAGCAAGTTATATACACCTGGTATTTTTGAAGCTTTTCAAGGTGAATATGAAATATCCTTGTCAGCTTGCACCAAGGCATTAGATGGTTGTAATGAATATCTAGTAGGAGATTGTATCTTTGAGGAGGAGTATAAAGTTATAGGTGATCCTTTGAAGCAAACAGTTGTGTGCGGCTGCCAGCAATTTGATAGAATTGGGATATTGTGTGGCCATGCTCTTAAAGTTCTCGATTTGATGAATATCAAGTCACTACCACCACATTATGTGTTAAAAGCGCTGGACAAAGGAAGCACGAAGTGGAACTGTACAAGACAAAGAAGGAAGAAATATCATCTTAAATCCGAATATGGATGCCATGCTTAGCTACAAATATATGTCCCACAAATTTCATAATTTGGCAGATCGAGCAGCCTACTTTCCAGAATGTGTTGTGTTAGTAGACAACACACTTGACATCCTTGGTAAGCAAATTGAAGAAAAAATTAATGCATGTGCAAGCACATTGGGGTATCCGTGTACAATTCCGACAGATGCTAGCCCATCAAATGACTTGTTGACTAATGCACGTCTAAAGAAAAAGGAGGTCCAAACAAAGAGTTCAAAACGGAAAAAAAAAATTGGCTCGATAAGAAGCACAAGGCTAGGAAAAAGAGAGAAAGCAGAGCTACATCACAGTTGGGTGAAGAGGTATGTTGATAAACAATACAATGCTTTTGGTGTTATCATTATGTCCATTAATTCTTACAGCCTCCAATTTTCTTTCACAACAAGGTGCAGGAGGTCGGGGAAGTGGCAGGTGGTGGTGGTGCACAAGTTGCAAATGATAGAGTTTATAGGGATAATGCAGAGGTGCCTGAAGGTTACAAGACCAACCTTAGCTTCACTCAGTTGCTGATGGTATAATCTTGCCCATGTAGTTTAAAAATCTAGAATGATCCAACTAGAGATTGCAAAATCTTGCTCATACGGTATTCTTATTTATTTAATTTCAGGGGCCAATTACAGATGATCTTTTCACTGGGTCATGGTGAAGTACTGTTGTTTTTGGGCAAATGAATGAGAGGGCATTGGTGTGCAAGTTCAATTCTGGGTCACTTTTTATGAGATATGTTTTGGCATCTATTTTGCTCAATCTCAGTCACTTTTTATGATAATTGTACATTCAGCAGCCAAATCAAGCATTGACTTGTTGGTCTTTGTAGTCCTGGAACCACTCAACTCCACTCTCAAATGAAATATTCAGCCAAATCAAACTCAACAGCCAAACAAACCTTCAGTCAAACTATTCACTGAACTCCAATCTCAAATGACATTGCAAACTGAATTTAAATTCAGTCACACTATTCATTACACATTACTTTTGATTTAAATCAATTACAATCTCAAATTGGCATTTGGCTTTGTCTCTGCTGCCATTGCTTCCTCTGCTGGTTCTATCCAACTAAAACTGAAGTAGCAGGGAACTTCCAACAGAAGTCCAGAGCCTGAGTAGCCAACGGCGTTGGATTCGTGGCCTAGAAAGCTCGACAGCGCGACGATGCTTGCTCCGGTGAGTCGCGGGGTAGTGGCTTGCTCCGCCCCCTCCACAGCTAGGCGCGTGCGGCCTGACGGAGTTCTTGTAGATCGACGGCGGCAGGCTTCGTGACCTCGATAGATCGACGGCGGCGATGTAGCTTGCTCCGCGGCTCTGGGGCGTGGCTAGGAGGCGTCGCGTCCTGAAGGAGCAGCGGCTGCTCTTCCCCGCCGGCCAGCGTCGCGCCTTGAAGGAGCAGCGGCTGCTCTTCCCCGTCGCGCCTGAAGGTGAGCGAGGCGACAGCGACCGGCCGAACAACTTTTTTTTTCTGCAGTGACGCACGAGCGAGGAGTTCTGGGCGTACTGGGCCATATGGGCTGTTTGTTTCCGTGTCCATGCAAGTGAAAGTAGCGCTGGTAGCGAGTGTCGTTGGATATAGATCAACGGCGCTGGGTGTACGACGTCCCTCGGCAGTAGTTTCTTCAAAGTCAGAGGATCTCGTTCCCCCACATGGCGTGCCAACGTGGCATCAGCCCACATGTCAATGGGTGTGAGAAGAGTGTGCTGGTTGTTTTACAGAAAACTCCTTGTACTTTATATAGTTTTCACAAAAGCTCTTAACATTTTATTTAAATACGTCAAACTGCATTGATCCCACTTGTTGGAGAACCTGGACATCGGGTGTTGTCTTGGTGGTGGTTGTGCTACTGCTGCAAGGCCTGAAACACTGTAGCGGGACTTTCTTTTTTTAGTTTCTTCTTCTTTTTTGGCTGTAATTTCTTCTTCTTTTTTTGGCTAGGTATCTTCAAGATATTAATATATACTCTTTGTTGGAAAAAAAAATTGATCCCACCTGGAATAAAATAGTAATAACAAAAAAAAAGCACCCAGCAGGATTCCAACTGAGTACGAGGGCGCACAGCCTACACACATGTGCTAATCACTACGCCTAGAATAGTTGACTGTGTGATATCCTAGTACGCTTCTATTTATTAAGAAACCGCGTGAAATAATAAAGAGAAATAAAAAAGAAAAAGTTAATTCATGGGAAATTGAAAAAAAATATTAAGAAATTCTCACGTTTGAAAAAAATAACTAATCAACATATTACGTGCAATCAATTTTTAAAAGTGTTGGTGCATTTTCAAAAAATCATCATATTTTTGGAAAATTCTCACGTGTATTAAGAAATTGTAAATGTGTTTTTCAAACATGTCTGTCATGCATCCAAAAAATTTACAACATCTGTTTCTTAAAATGTTCAATTTGTATTAAAAAATTTAGTGTAAAATTATTCTTACATTTCTACAAACATCTTTTAACATGTGTTACATATATAAAGTGTATTGCTTCTACACAATGATTTTTAATACACGTTGATAAAACTTTGTTAATTTTTAATAATTATGTATTCTAAAAATACAATGAAGATACAAAATAATTATGCATGCTTGTGGTCCTGAGTGAAGATGCAAAACAAATTTGTAATATTTTATAATATACTTTGAACTGTTTAAATCAACATAATTTTCTGAAAAAGTTCATGGTTAAGTCTTCGAACTACAAATAATAAAAATAGAATAAAAATTTAAATAGACAATAAACGCCTATTGATAATTATTGTATTATAATATTATAATATTGTATATCATAAAACCAAACAGTAACTTAAAAAACAGAATAGCAATTGCAAAGCAATAGATAGAGTTTCCACCTAACAACTGTACACAAAGTATTATTAGTTTTAATAAGTTATATCTCTTTATACTCTGCCTCCCGCCGGCGCCGGCGCCGATCCGTCCCGTCTCCGGTGGCCTTAGGGCCATGGAGGCAGAGTGGATCTCGCCCCTTGCCGGTGGGAGGGCTCCGTTTTTAGATCTTTTTTCGATCTTTGTTAGGGTTTGCGTCCTGCTCAGGAAGGCGAAAAGGCGGCGGCTCCCTGAAGATGGAATAAAGGTCTCCCCGCCTAGCCCCCGTTCCGGTGATGCGTCCAGCATCATCGGTGGGCGTGTGGAGTTGTGTCTCCGGCTGATCTGTCCTTGGTGGATTTGCTCGGATCTGTTCGTCGTTCGTCTTCGTTCGTGTGTTTTCAGGTTGGATCCTTTTAATCTACACTCTTCATCTGCGGCGGTTGCTGTTCTGATGCGTTTGTTCTATGGGGCCTTAGCACGACGACTTCCCGACTGTCTACTACAACAAGGTTTGCCCGGCTCCGATGAGGGAGGGGCGATGGCAGCGGCACGCCTTCGGCTCGCTTCAGTGCTTGTAGTCGTCGCTAGGTGGTCTACGGATCTGGATGTAATTTTTATTATTTCTAGTATTCGTTGTACTACCATGATTGAAGATGAATAGATTGGAAGTTTTTCCCGCAAAAAAATGTATTATTAGTTTTGGTGGCTAGCGTGCGTACTAGCTATTTACCCTGGATGTCCCTGGGTCGAAACCAATTCAAAGACGCAGTTAATTTTTTTCCTATTATTGACATATACTGAGCAAGGGCTTATTTGTGACTTTAATTAAATCATAGGGGATTTTTTGCAAAAAATACTCGTACGCATTTCACCCAGCGCAGGCATTGCTCACACCCACTGACATGTGGGTCAGCCACCAGTTGTCACTCCACGTGAACAACACATACGATGGCATACGGGCGGAGGCACCGTATATGTACCGTGCGACAAGTTATAGCACAATTTTTGTGTATTTTACAAGTTTAAGCACTAAACTGACCGTAACGGACAAGTTAAGGCACCCGTGATGTATTTAACTCTTCTCCTTTTGTTACAGTTGCAAAGAACCAGACCATCTGAGCTCTTACGAGTCACGCCACATGGACAGTTCACTGGAATTCGGCTCAATTCTTAGCTCTCCGACCGAATCTTGCGAGATCCGCTGGAGACACACCTCAACATGTTTTCCGACGTTGCTAGACACAATGCCAGGACGAGGGCTAAGCGGGGAGAATGCCAGTCTGATGCCCCCTTTTCCCTAAGATTTTAGGGCACCCTCTAAAAACACCTTTCTAACCCGAAAGTGGTTTTATAATCCAGAGCTCAAATGCTTCTGCATGAACAGTAAAATTAAAAAAAAATAAAAATATAAACTGAACTTATTTGGCAACAAACACTGCTTAGTTTCTTGCATGTGTGTAATGTTTCGCGATGACATCAAATTTGTGGATGTCTGGACGGAAATTACTAAATAAGTTCTCCAAAATGCCGTCAAAAATATATTTTTTGGAGTGTGAATTTTATTATTTTTGGTCCAGGCCTCCATGGATGTGATTGCGTCACAAAACTTTGCATGAAAGAAGATAATTCAACAATGTTTGTTGCCAAAAAAATCAGAAGTTTTTGAAACATGAGGGTGCATTCGAGCTCAAGTGTAGAAGTTCCATGTCCAGTCTCTATCCTCCAAATATATAGAGAAAAGAGAGGGAAATATACATGCAACTTTATCATCTTGATTTTCGATGGGTAGGAAGTCTCAACATCTTCCCATGCTCCCATGTCGGCCATCTCACCATGCAAATCGCTGCCAAACGGCTCCGCCTTGCAAACTCGTTCATGTTCCCGTGTTGCCAACCCGCCTGAGCTTGACGTGACCCACCCAACTGCCGTCATGGCCACATCACAGGAGTACACCGCGAACATCCCTCTATTGCTTGGGCATTGTCGCCATGGAAAGAGCCCTTGCTCTTGAAAATCAAAAATTTTGTTTGGCAATTATTGAGGGATCACCTACCATTTGGGACGGAGGTGATCAAGAGAAACAACCCAGGGAATGGGCTATATATGCCCTCTGTGTGAGGTCCCGGAGACAGGGACCCACATCCTCTTCTCTTTCACGGCAGCAAGGTTTCTTTAGAGTTTTATCTATGAGGCTCTACGACCTGACTGGGAGGCCCTGGACCTGGCTAGGTTCATTCAAAATAGAGCCAACTAGATCGGTAGGAGGAGATGCCTCTTCTGGCTTGTGTTGACGGCATTAGCTTGGACTATGTGGATGATGCGTAATAATAAGGTGACTGAGAGGGTCTTTCTTCAACGGGCCTTTGACTCGATCTTCACATTCCTATCGTTTTTGCAGCACCGGCACCCGCTATCTAGGCAGCGCGACCGCGAGCGACTGGGACTGATGAAGTACATGATGCATGATGCTGCTCGCCGCCTTACCTTGCAGCGGCCCCCCTGAGACCGAGGCCACTTGGTGGCCTTTTTATTCTTTTATGCTTTTCCTTGGGCGTGTTTGTGTTGTTGCCCCAGCAGAATATACAATTTCGATGCACTTAAAACTCTTGTATGGAAGAGGTGGTGGCTTTATTTGTAAAGCGGGGCGAAAGCCTATTTTGAGAGAATGTGACCACCCGGACCTCCTCTTTTCGCAAGGCTAGCAAAATGGGGATGCTGCAGCATGCAACTTTAAGGTCAATGACCATGGTTCTGATGTGGGATACTATCTAGTTGATTCCATCTATCCTGCATGGTCAATATTTGTGAAGACATTCTCGACCCCCCAATGTAAGAATAGTGACCACTTTGCCAAGGCTCAAGAAGCTTGCCAGAAAGATATCAGGCTTCTGGTGTGTTGCAAGCTTGGTTTGCAATTGTCTGGGGTCCTACTACTTCTAAAAATATATTTAATCATATGTACTTTGTTGGGAAAATATGATTATACTATATATTTCCAAAAACACCATATTAATGAAGATACTCATTTGTGTATGAGACTAAATCGTTACATAAAAGTTTATACTTGTACATGAGACTAAATCAGTATAAGAAAGTTTATACTATGACCTTGCTAGTAGTTCATATGTGATGTTAGATCAATATGTGAGGTCAACATCCATATTATCAATCATTTGTATTAGATGTACAAACGTGAGAAATTTTAATATATGTCATGGACTTGATAATAATTAGGTTTCACTTGTGCAATAGCTACATAGTGATCTTTTGGATGGGACAGAAAAATAAATTTGTTTAAGTAAATTTTCCTCCTTAATAGGAAGACAACATAATGGTAAGTGTATTTGTTTTACTTTGTACAAATCTTGTTTCCTCTCATTACTTTATCCATTCTAAAATACATGACACATTAGAATCGAAGAGTCTTTGAGATGTAAACTTCATTATTTGGTAAATTATTATATTGCTAAAGGGTAGAGAAGTTTCCCCATAATTTTTTGTAATCCATTATTTATTTTTTAAATGCACAAGTTGTATTTTATCTATATACTTGATAACTCTCTGCCCATTATACCAGTTCTTCAATCAAGTTGCTCGGAGCTACCACTCACTTCCATCTATTTGTCATGTAACATGACCAAACTTATCTACAAAAATAACATGACCAAGCTAACATGGATAACGTAGTTTTAACATCTGAATTCATTCCTTTCAATGACATTGTGTCTTAAATTTCAAAGAATTAGAAACAACATAATTGAACAAAAGTGTATTAAAAGACGATTCACCGAGAAAATATAGAAACTCATGAGCCATAGATATTTTCGATGATAGTAGAAAACATACATTTGGTCTAAAAGTTATACCAAAAAAAGCTTTTCCTTACAAAATTTGGGTGATTTTTTCACCAAAATCAGGTACGATTGCTAATAAATTAAATTACACTATTTTTAAATTTATCTTGATAAAAATGGTTGTAGATCTGTGTTGTGGATAATGATGAGAAATAAATTCTCCTAACAATGTTGATCTTAATATTTCTATAGTAGTATCAACCTCCGATTTGTGCAAGAACATGCCCTAGTTACTACCCATCGAGCCTTCACCTCCATGCACATCTTGTGCTTGATCTCTTTCTTTTGTTAGTGCTGGCTAAATACGCCCAAATGCTATGGGTGATCATGCCATCAAGTTTGATTTCAATTACAAAAATCTAGTCGATTTCACCTGACATGTTGTGTCAGGAAGACATCGCAACAAAGGTGAGAGACACTTTGTCCAACTATCACCGAAAATGGTTCATGTCACATTGTCCTAGACATGTAGCCAAGCGTTGAGACAACTCTTCAAGCAAGCAGCAATAAACTAATTAAGTACTAATCCATGTTTTGTCATAGCTAGAAGGAATCCAATCTTTGACTCTCTGCCACATGCGATGAATCATTGAGTCAGTCGGGCCGAACTAGTTGCACGGGATAACCCACTTCTATACTCCGAAGTAAAGTCCAAACGCTCAACGGAATCCTCACGTGCTGAGGTTTGACTAAGGAAATACGGACTAACCTAGTGAAGCGTGTAGAGTATGTGTTGTGTGGGTGACATAGTATGTGAAAGGGCATTTCCCTACCTTATGTTTTGGATGATGATGACAACCCTTTGTTGGTCTAATCCTATGCTAAATGTTTCAGGTTCTCAATGATTAGGCTTTCATCGGTTAGTGGTTCTCTCTCGAAGGAATCGTTTGAAGACGGAATCCTCTACGCTTTTTATCTCTTTGGTCGTAGGTATCCCGTACTATCTAGAGGGAATCCACTTTGGGAAGAATAGGGGATTCCATTCACGCACACCTCCATCACCCCTCTTTTGTCGAGAGAGTGCCTCCTTTTTTAATCTAATCTTTGCTGTGTTTTCCCAGCGGTTGTACCGCTCGTCCGAGCGGTTGTACCGCTGGCTCTTGACGCTTCTCTGCCTTTGTCGAGCGGTGGTACCACTGCCTTCGGGCGGTGGTACCGCCACCTGACTCTGCAAAGACCAACAGCGGTTGTTCCGGCCATGCACCGCCCATGTACCGGTCAGGCTTCTGTTTTGATGCGGTGGCTGGGCGGTGGTGGCCTGGTAGGTCCGGTTGTTCCTTATCAACCGGTACAACCGGAGGTTCGAGCAGTTCTTTCGCTCATACCTTAGCCGCTCAAGCGCTCAAGGCCAGGCGGTTGCACCGACCCTGCACCGCCCAACTACCGCCCTCAAGGGTGACTCCGTTCTGTTTCAGTGCGGTAGTTGTGCGGTGGCTGGGCAGTTGGTCCGGTTATTTTCTAATGACCGGTACTACCGCCCGATGGTCCGGTTGTACTGCCTGGTAGGGTTCTGCAGCTACATCGTGAGTTCCGGTTGTACCGGGACAAGGAGCGGTTGTACCGCTGTAGTACTGAAAACGCAGTAACGGTTGGATTTAAGTGGGCTGCTATATAAGGTGGTTCTTCCACCTACCACGCCCACCTCTTACCTCTTTCACTCCACCATTAATGCTCTCAAGTTCTCTTGTCCGATCTCTCTCTCTAGCCACTCAAACTTGTTGATTTGCTAGGGTTTGAAGGAGGAGACCTAGATCTACACTTCCACCAAAGGATATTTGGTTCCCCCATACTTTCTAGTGTGGATTTTGTTACTCTTGGGTGCTTGGGCACCCTAGACGGTTGAGGTCACCTCGAGGCCATATTCCATTGTGGTGAAGCTTCGTGGTTTCGTTGGGAGCCTCCAATTGTTGTGGAGATTGCCCCAACCTTGTTTGTAAAGGTCCGGTTGCCGCCTTCAAGGGCACCAATAGTGGAATCACGGCATCTCGCATTGTGTGAGGGTGTGAGGAGAATACGGTGGCCCTAGTGGCTTCTTGGGGAGCATTGTGCCTCCACACCGCTCTAACGGAGACGTACTTCCCTTTAAAAGGAAGGAACTTCGGTAACACATCCTCGTCTCCACCGGCTCCACTCTTGGTTAATTTGTGCCTTTACTTTTGCAAGCCTACTTGTGTTACATCCATTGCTTGCTTATGTGCTAGTTGTTATTGCATCATATAGGTTGCTCACTTAGTTGCACATCTAGACAACCTATTTTGTTGCAAAGTTTAATTTGGTAAAGAAAAGCTTAAAAATTGTTAGTTGCCTATTCACCCCCCCCTCTAGTCAACCATATCGATCCTTTCAATTGGTATTAGAGCCTCGTCTCTTTATTAAGGACTTTGCCGTCCGAAGAGTATGGTTGACACCAACGACGGTGCGGAGGAACACTCCGGTGTGAATCCCATCTCGTCTTCGGCCAAAGGGGGAACCTCAGTCTCACGTGAGGAATTCAATGTGGCTTTAGACACATTGAAAACCTCCATGACGGTCGAGGTTAAAAGCATGTTTACTAAATTTCTAGAAGGACTTAAACTATCTACCTCGCCGATGAAAGTGGGTGATCCTACTAACAAGGTGACGGATGCTACCTCCGACAAGGGGGAAGCTAACAATGAAAAGAGTCCTTCTACTAATGGTAGAAATGGCACCGGCATCTATGCCCATGTGGAACCTCCTATCTATAGAGGACCGATTCCCTCCACTCATTTAAATCATGCCGGTCCTCCTCCTAAATATGAGAAGCATGAAGATTTTGACTCTTGGGTTTATCGTTTCAAGCGTCATTTAAAACATGTGAACACTAACCTTTGGAGAATCATTGAAGAAGGTTTTTATCCTCATGACCCAAGCAACTTCACCCCTCGAGAAGACGTGGACAATCAATTCAATGAGAGTGCTCTCTTCATCATCCAAGATGCTATCTTTCCCGAAGACCTTCCTCATCTTCGACCTCATGTCATGGCTAAAGAAGCATGGAAATGTGTCGAGCGTCTCTATCGAGGAGGTGCTAGCATTCAATGCTCCAACTATGAAGTGGTGCAAGATGAAGCCGATGAGTTTGCAATGAAAGAAGATGAAGAACCTCGTGAGCTCTTTCGAAGAGTGACCAAACTCGCGGTCGCACTCCGAGATCATGGAAGCAAGGATACGGATGACAATTGGATCAAGCGAAAGTTCCTCAAGGCCATGATGCCCTACAACAAGGCCATGTCCTCCGTCATTCGTCAAAGACCGGACTTCCACTCCATGACCTCAAGTGAAGTGTTGGATGAGTTCGTTGCAATGAGCACCTTGGACAAGACCGCCGACAATGCGGTGCTCCGTTCTCAAAGGGAAAAGAAGCCCAACCTTGCTTTGAAGGCCAAGGTTATTGTGGAAGAAGAGGAAGAAGTGGAAGATGAGGAAAGCAACCCCGAAGACACCAAATTTGATTACCATGAGCACATGGCCCTTGCTTCAAGACAATTTTGGAGCAAGAAGAATTCAAGACCCAACTTCAACAAGAACAACTCACGTGGCGTCAAGGACAAGCAACGAGTTAGAACTTGCTTCAATTGTGGCAATGTGAGCCATTTCGTTGCGGATTGTCCTTACGAGAAGAGGGAAGACAATGGTGGCAAGTTCATCCGAAAAGACAAAGCCAAGTCCCTCCCCAACAAGAACAACTTCGCCAAGAAGACTCCCACTCGTGGGTTGGTGGTTCAAGAAGAATACCAAGAGGATGACGATGATGATGAAAATGAAGAAGCAATGGCCATGGCATCCGTTGCCATTGCTACTACTCCCCGGGTGTCTCTCTTTGATTCACCCAACGAAAACATCACCGCCAAATGCCTCATGGCTAAAGCTTCAAACAAGGTAACCCCCAACATTAAAACCACCATCATTACTAATCCCTCCATGGAGGATTGCATTGATGAACATGATGGGTCTAATGAAGAAGTGAATGAGTTTGAGTCTTTTATGAGTAAGCTCAAGGGCAAGTCAAAGAAGCATTTTGTTGCTCTCTTGGAACAACTTGGTGAGGCCAATGACATGAACGAGGCTCACGAAGAAACCATCTCTAAGATGGAAGGTCATAGTCGTGACTATGCTGATGAGATATCGGATCTCTCTAATGCTCTTGAGGAAGAGCGTGTGCATCGTTTGACTTTTGAGGAGTCACACAATGATGACCATGCTAAGTTAAAGAAAGATCTTGATCATGCTCTTGTCGTGTCTCGTGTGCTAACTTCCGAGAAGTCTAAACTTGGGGTTGATCATGCTAGACTCAAAGAGGAGTTTGAGATACTTGACAAGGCTCACAAGGTCTTGAAGGGTGCTCACGCTAACCTCAAAGAGTCTCATGCTCAACTCCAAGTTAAGCTAACCAAGGAAAAAGGCACCTTTCCTCATATGGTATTAATTGATAATGCATGTGCTACTAACCCGTGTTGTGAGCATGTGCATCTTGTGGAGGAGAATGACAAGTTGAAGGATCAACTTGAGAAAGGCCTTGTTTCATGCATTCAAGGTGAGAAGAACCTCAACGACCTCTTGATCAATCAAAAGGAAATTGTGGCCAAGGAAGGAATTGGATTTGCACCTAAGTCCAAGAGCAAGAAGAAGAAGAATGACAAGACCAAACGTCCTCCTCCTCTCAAGCAAACTTTTGTAAAAGATGGAGAGGGTGCTTCTAAGGAGAAGAAGGAAAAAGTGAAGGGGGTTGACACTCAAAAGGGCAAAAGCATTTCCCCCAACAAAGCCGGCGACTTTAACCCATCATATGTGTTGTGCCGTGCTAGTGATGGACATGTTTATGCTAGATTTGTTGGTTCTCCCTATGAGTACATTGAATGGTCTATTTGGGTACCCAAGACCCTTGACTAACATCAAAGGACCCATTACTAAATGGGTACCTAAAACCAAGCATTGATCTCTTGTAGGTGTTTGCTTCCGGTGGGGGATCATGGTTGCTCGATAGTGGAGCAACAAATCATATGACCGGGAGCAAGGACTTGGTGGTGGACGTGCAAGAGATTCCATCTATGCCCACCAATGTCGAGTGGGGTGATGCATCACATTCTAAGGTATTGGGTCTCGGCAAGGTTGTCATTTCTCATGATCTTACGATCGAGAAAGTCATGCTTGTTGAGTCCCTTGCATACAATTTGCTTTCCGTTCGTCAACTTGCACTCATGGGTTTTGCTACATTCTTTGACATTGATACCGTGGCCCTCTTGTGGAGCAAGACTCTTAAAGTAGCCTTTGTTGGGCATGTTGAGAATATTCTCTACGTTATTAACTTTTCGGAGCGACCCACTAAGACCGCGACATGCCTAATGGCTAAAGTTGACATGGGATGGCTTTGGCATCGCTGTTTAGCCCACGTCAATATGAGATCTTTGCAAAGTCTTCTCAAGGGGGACCATGTCCGTGGACTAACAAATGTTAGTTTTGCCAAAGATCGTGCTTGCAGTGCTTGTATCGAAGGAAAGCTTCATGAAAAGGCTCACCCTCCATCAACCATAATCTACTCGAAGAGACCCTTGGAGCTCCTTCACATGGATTTCTTTGGGCCTCCATCTTTTGATAGTCTTGGAGGTAGAAAGTATTGCTTGGTGATTGTGGATGACTATTCAAGATACACTTGGGTATTCTTCTTCAAGAGGAAGAGTGAGACTCAACAAACCGTCACCGACTTTGCAAATGAAGCTCAACGTCAACACAATGCAAAGATCTTGACAATAAGGAGTGACAACGGCACCGAGTTCAAGAACTACACCTTGGATGAGTTTCTTAGTGATGAGGGGATCAAGCACCAATATGCTGCTCCATACACCCCTCAACAAAATGGTGTTGCAGAGAGGAAGAACCGGACATTGATGGATGCGGCTAGGACCATGATGGCGGAGTTTAAGTCTCCATACAACTTTTGGGCCGAAGCCATCAACACCGCATGTCATGCATCCAATCGGCTCTATCTTTGCAAAGGCTTGAACAAGACTCCTTATGAGATACTTACCGGCAACAAGCCCAACCTCAAGTACTTCCGGGTGTTCGGTTGTAAGTGTTTCATTCTCAAGAAAGGTGTTTGTTTGTATAAATTTGAGGCTAGAGCTCTTGAGGGCATATTTGTTGGTTATGCTACAAACTCTCATGCTTACCGTGTCCTCAACAAGTCCACCGGACTCATTGAGGAGACGTGTAACGTGGAGTTTGACGAAAACAACGGCTCCCAAGTGGAGCAAAGTGGTACTTATGATGTAGGTGATGAAATTCCTCCCCAAGCCATAAGAAGAACGGGTATTGGTCATATCCTACCCATTGAGGAACCCCTTGTGGCCGAAGGAGAAGGACAATGCTCCACTCAAGTGGAGCCATCACCTCCCCAAGACCCACACGCTTCCGAAGAACAAAGTGAAGGCCCTCACCCTCATGAACAAGACCAAGGGCAAGATCAACCTCAAGATGGTGGTGAACCTCTAAATGATGCCCAAGGTCAAGTTCTCCCTCTCGAGCAAGTTCAAGATCATGAGCAAGCTCAAGATCAAGAACAAGCTCAAGACGGCGCTCAATATGATCAAGTTAACCCTTCTCCTTCCACATCCGAGGAGGAATTAGAGCGTCGTGCCGTGAAGATTGCTTCCAAGCTCACCACCCAAGGCCATCTCATGGAAAACGTGGTTGGAAGCCTAAGAAAGGGGGTGAGCACTCGTAGACAATTAGCAAACTATTGTGAACATCATGCATTTGTCTCTTGTGTTGAACCCCAAAAGGTCTATGAGGCGCTCGAAGACTCGGATTGGCTCAATGCCATGCATGAAGAACTCAACAACTTCGAGTACAACAAGGTGTGGAGATTGGTGCCAAGACCTTCGGGGAACCACAACGTCATTGGAACCAAGTGGATCTTCAAGAACAAGCAAGATGCTCAGGGGAACATCATTCGCAACAAGGCGAGATTGGTAGCACAAGGCTACTCCCAAGTTGAGGGTATCGACTACGGTGAAACCTTTGCTCCCGTTGCTCGTCTTGAATCCATTCGTTTGTTGATTGCTTATGCTTCCCATCACAACTTTAAGTTGCAACAAATGGATGTGAAAAGTGCTTTTCTTAATGGTCCTATTAATGAGTTGGTCTATGTCAAGCAACCCCCGGGTTCGAGGACCCCTACTTCTTCCGATCATGTGTATCAACTCGATAAGGCACTCTATGGCCTTAAACAAGCCCCACGTGCGTGGTATGACCACCTTACCGAGTTGCTACAAGATCGTGGATTTGAAGTAGGACAAATCGATCCCACTCTTTTTACTAAGAAGGTCAAAGGGGAGTTGTTTGTATGCCAACTATATGTTGATGATATTATCTTTGGTTCTCCTAACAAAGCTTTCAATGAGGAATTTGCCGCTCTCATGACCTCCAAGTTCAAGATGTCTTCGATGGGAGAGTTGAAGTTCTTCTTTGGTTTTGACATCAAACAAAGGAGAGAAGGAACCTTTATCAACCAAGCCAAATACACTCAAGACATGCTTAAAAGATTCAAGCTAAGTGATGTCAAGCCGGCTACTACTCCAATGCCTACCAAGTGCCAACTTGACATCGATCCCAATGGTAAAGCGGTGGATCAAAAGGTATATCGCTCCATGATTGGCTCCCTGCTTTACCTTTGTGCATCTAGACCAGATATCATGTTGATTGTGGGGATGTGTGCATGGTTTCAAGCCGCACCAAAGGAAAGTCACTATGTGGCGGTCAAGCGAATCTTTCGATATTTGGCTCATACCCCAAACTTTGGCTTATGGTACCCAAGAGGAGCAAATTTCAAGCTTGAAGGTTTCACGGATTCCAATTGGGCGGGGGACAAAGTGGATAGGAAGTCCACTTCCGGAGGGTGCCAATTTCTTGGTTGCTCTTTGGTAAGTTGGTCTTCCAAGAAGCAAAGTTGTGTGTCTCTCTCGTCCACCGAAGCAAAGTATGTGGCGGCCGGTAGTTGTTGTGCTCAACTCCTATGGATGAGGCAAACTCTAAAGGAGTACGGTGTCATTTGTGATAAAGTGCCTCTTTGGTGCGATAATGAAAGTGCCATCAAGATTTCTCTCAACCTGGTACAACACTTCAAGAGGAAGCACATTGAGATTCGGTATCACTTCATCCGGGATCACATTAGGCGAGGGGAGATCGAGCTCAAGTATGTCAACACTCATGATAACCTTGCAGATATTTTCAAGAAGCCCTTGGATGAAACAAGATTTCGCGAGTTAAGGCATGAGCTAAATATCATTGATTTGAGCAATGTGACTTGAACCCGTGTACCCACCACCACACTCAACTTGTTGTCTAGTTTAGGTGTAGGCATGGACATAGGGGGAGTGTTGTTCTCTCAATGAGCTCTCCCTCCCCCCATCATGCATAAATCGATCACCTCCTTCACATTAGCCATTTTTGATGGTACTTGTGCTTCAAAGATGAGTTTTGGTCATGGGCCCAAGGATAATTCTTCGAGGTGCCATACCATTTGACTCAAACATAGGCGGCTTTGGCCATCGCCCTCTCTTAAGAGAGAGGACTGAGCTCGCTCTGCTTGTGTGCGGTTGCTTTTGTTTTCCCTTCGTTCTTTTCCCTGTTCTTAGTGTTTGGTTTCTCCTATTTGTTGTCCCGTTTGTCTTGTTCTCTTCTTTTTTGGTCTGGGCTTTGGTGGTCGGGCGGTACAACCGGTGTCACGGGAGGTTCTACCACTGATACCTGGTTGTGCTGCCCCAGTTGGGTTGCTTTCGGTGCTTGGGCAGTTATACCGCCCATTTTCACTGGGGCTTCTCCATCCGGTTCTACCAGTTGTCTCCGGGCGGTACTTCCGGTGCCCTTCAGGAAACGGAAGTACCGCCCACTACAATCTGTCAGCACCTGACTTGCGGTACAACCGGTCCTAGGAGCGGTTCTACCGCCGCGCGGCTATGGGCCTATTTATATCCGACGGGGTGAAGGGTTTTTCTTTTTTCCCTTCGTCCCCGTTCGCCTCCTCCTTGCCCTAGCCGCCAGTCACCTCTGCCCCGCCCTGGAGTGCGCCCCGCGCTTCGGACCGAGGGCTCTCCGTGGATTCTCTCCGTGGAAGCCTTCCAGTCTTCTCCCATGGATGGTGGTAATGCCCTTGTCCTTCGTTCTTTGTTCTAGGTTTTCATCTTGTCTTAGGGCATTACTTTACCCTCCTAGTTTAGTGTTCATTCTTTGGTTGGGAGAGATCGTTGTTTTTCTTGTGTATGTGCAGTACCTAGAACTCCGAATCTTGCTTGGGTGAGTTGCACGTCTTGAACAGATCTAACTACCCTGGTAGTGCCACTGACAGCGGTTCTACCGCCCAGACGGGCGGTACAACCGGTGGGGCGGTTCTACCGGTGGGAGATCCGGTACAACCGGAATGTATGCACCACACAACACTGTTCTGGTTTCTATGGTGTTGCATTTTTCGTATGCTTTCCTCTCATTCTTGTTGGTTTTCGTGTGTCCCCTTCGTGTTTGTGTTCAGGTGGCTCCAGTTCTCGCTCTGCTCCTCGCAAGACCAAGAAGAGGGTTCGCAGGGCTCCGCGCCCGGCTGAGTCTGAAGAGGAAGTTGTGATCCCCACCAAGCCCACTCGCCGTGAAAAGTCTGCCGCTGCCAAGCAACGTGTGGTAATGCCACTCCACCGTTGGAAAGCCAAGGATTGGGAAGCCTTCCGCTCAAAGAATCCTTATGTGGTTCCTGTAGCTCCTCGTTGGACCACTGTTCAGTTTCAGAATGAGATGCAAGTACGAATTGTTCATGAACTCTTTGAGCACAACAAGAATAGATATGCCAAGCAGTGGACCATCGATCTTGATCATTGGCGGAACAACCTGGAGTATTTTGGTGAGGCTTTGGCTCTTTGTGAGGAGTTTGATCTTGTCAAGCTCATGTCCGTCAACTGTGACTTTGATGTTCAACTCATCCATCAGTTCTATGCCACCGTTCACTTTGGAGAAGATGACGCGCGCACCCTCACTTTCATGTGTCGTGATGAGCTCTTTCAAGTTCCCTGGAGGACCTTCTGCAATGCTATTGGGTACGATGATACCGGTCTGGAAGGAAGGGGTGGCATTCGCCCCCATGATCATCCTGACCCCATGCCTAAGGAGAAGCTTGCCCCTCTGTACATTCGGGGCCGTGGTATTATTGGTGAATCTAAGGATTTGGTGAAGGTCTATGACATCATGCATCGTGTTTTTCGCAATGTGCTTCTGCCCAAAGTGGGGAATCAAGATGAAATCCATGGCTATCTTGTTGACTTGATGGTTGCTATGAAGATCAAGGTGGGATCCGGGGAGACGTTTGATGTGTCCAACTGGCTGTGGCACGAGATGTACAACATGGTCATCTACAGGAAGGTCCCCATTTATGCTCCGTTTGTCATGTGCTTTCTGAACTCCATGTGGGAAGTTCGCCGTCCTAGAGAGCCCCTCACCTCTCCTGACAATCTTACCATTCACGAAGTCAAGCTCCTTAGGAAGAAGAAGCACGCCGAGCCACGTTTCCCTGCTGATGCTCCCGAGGATGTCTATGCCACTTCTGATGATGAGAATTTTGTGTTGGAACCAGGGGCCAAGCCATCATGGGTGAACAAGCTCGCTG
This sequence comes from Triticum aestivum, assembly GCF_018294505.1. Classification (NCBI taxonomy): domain Eukaryota; kingdom Viridiplantae; phylum Streptophyta; class Magnoliopsida; order Poales; family Poaceae; genus Triticum; species Triticum aestivum. Next base: position 58,860,913 of record NC_057813.1, read on the forward strand.
CGAAGGTGAAGAAGACTTTCTGCCTTCAGTCTGACATCCAGAAGAGGATGTATGAGGCACATGTCAATGAGAAGCTTGCACGGCGTCGCCAAATTGCTATGATGAGGCACCTCAGCATGTCGGTTCAGAGTGGTTCTGAGAAGATCATCACACCAGAGGAGCGTTGGATATCTTCCCACAGCACCTGGACTGATGATGAAGCCCCTCCTCAGCCCTCCACCACCGTTTCTGCTGCTGATGATATCATGGAGGACTCAGATCGGGACGATGATGAAGTTTCTGATAATGGTGAAGATTCTGACAATGATGAAGATCCAGATGCTACCGAGGAGTCAGAGGAGGACGACTGAGCCTGGGGCGATAGCTTCGCTCTCTTCCTTTTTGGTGTCCTGATGCCAAAGGGGGAGAGAGTGTGATAGGACTCGGGAGTTCCATGGGTGGTTGCGTAGTGTGTGTCTCGTGTTGAACTTGTCTGTGGTCTCCAGTTGAACCTTTGGTCGTTCTCGTTTGCTTTGTGTGGATTTTGTGCCACTCCTGCTATCTTATCTTTATGCTTGTTGGTCTTTATTGGTAGTATTGCTCTTGTTTCTTTGTGTTGTCTACCTTCATGTTATATGCTTTATGTGGCCAGCCTATAAAATCTAGGGGGAGTCTCGACCTGGGGCTCACATCTAGGGGGAGCTCCGTCTAGATTCTATAGACTTCTATCTTATATCGTGTTGTTGTCATCATCCACCAAAAAAGGGGAGATTGAAAGGGCATTTCCCTACCTTATGTTTTGGATGATGATGACAACCCTTTGTTGGTCTAATCCTGTGCTAAATGTTTCAAGTTCTCAATGATTAGGCTTTCATCGGTTAGTGGTTCTCTCTCGAAGGAATCGTTTGAAGACGGAATCCTCTACGCTTTTTATCTCTTTGGTCGTAGGGATCCCGTACTATCTAGAGGGAATCCACTTTGGGAAGAATAGGGGATTCCATTCACGCACACCTCCATCACCCCTCTTTTGTCGAGAGAGTGCCTCCTTTTTTAATCTAATCTTTGTTGTGTTTTCCCAGCGGTTGTACCGCTCGTCCGAGCGGTTGTACCGCTGGCTCTTGACGCTTCTCTGCCTTTGTTGAGCGGTGGTACCGCTGCCTTCGGGCGGTGGTACCGCCACCTGACTCTGCAAAGACCAGCAGCGGTTGTTCCGGCCATGCACCGCCCATGTACCGATCAGGCTCCTGTTTTGATGCGGTGGCTGGGCGGTGGTGGCCTGATAGGTTCGGTTGTTCCTTATCAACCGGTACAACCGGAGGTTCGAGCGGTTCTTCCGCTCATACCTTAGCCGCTCAAGCGCTCAAGGCCAGGCGGTTGCACCGGCCCTGCACCGCCCAACTACCGCCCTCAAGGGTGACTCCGTTCTGTTTCGGTGCAGTAGTTGTGCGGTGGCTGGGCGGTTGGTCCGGTTATTTGCTAATGACCGGTACTACCGCCCGATGGTCCGGTTGTATCGCCTGGTAGGGTTCTGCAGCTACATCGTGAGTCCCGGTTGTACCGGGACAAGGAGCGGTTGTACCGCTGCAGTACTGAAAACGCAGTTACAGTTGGATTTAAGTGGGCTGCTATATAAGGTGGTTCTTCCACCTACCACGCCCACCTCTTACCTCTCTCACTCCACCATTAATGCTCTCAAGCTCTCTTGCCCGATCTCTCTCTCTAGCCACTCAAACTTGTTGATTTGCTAGGGTTTGAAGGAGGAGACCTAGATCTACACTTCCACCAAAGGATATTTGGTTCCCCCATACTTTCTAGTGTGAATTTTGTTACTCTTGGGTGCTTGGGCACCCTAGACGGTTGAGGTCACTTTGAGGCCATATTCCATTGTGGTGAAGCTTCGTGGTTTCGTTGGGAGCCTCTAATTGTTGTGGAGATTGCCCCAACCTTGTTTGTAAAGGTCTGGTTGCCGCCTTCAAGGGCACCAATAGTGGAATCACGGTATCTCGCATTGTGTGAGGGCGTGAGGAGAATACGGTGGCCCTAGTGGCTTCTTAGGGAGCATTGTGCCTCCACACCGCTCTAACGGAGACGTACTTCCCTTTAAAAGGAAGGAACTTCGGTAACACATCCTCGTCTCCACCGGCTCCACTCTTGGTTAATTCGTGGCTTTACTTTTGCAAGCCTACTTGTGTTACATCCATTGCTTGCTTATGTGCTAGTTGTTATTGCATCATATAGGTTGCTCACTTAGTTGCACATCTAGACAACCTATTTTGTTGCAAAGTTTAATTTGGTAAAGAAAAAAGCTTAAAAATTGTTAGTTGCCTATTCACCCCCCCCCCCTCTAGTCAACCATATCGATCCTTTCAGTATGTTTTGGTTGAAGGGTGGTTGTTAGATGTAATTTAGAAAAGTTATTTCTCGATCATTTTAAATGTAACAAAACTTATAACATAGATCTTTTTTTAGGAAACTTATAATATAAAGCTGGTTACAATATGTTTATGTAGTAGTTAGCTAGTTATGCAGCTTGTACTTTGCTTTCATTGCTTTTATCAATATATATATACTACTAGATAGTGTATGAATAACTTTGAATATTGACCGTTGGTTGAAGTCAATTGATGAAAAATAGGTTGCAAATCCTAGCACTATTGGTCGTTAGATATTCATGGTTGAGCTTAATCTCTAGGCACAAATCTCACGATACAAGCACTAATCCTTTATTCTAGGATCTTCCATACTTTAATTATTTAAAAACATTGCAACATTGCTTTAAATGAATTATCTTTTTTGACTTTATAATTTACAAAAATGCACAGTATGCACAAGCTTCCTTTATTCTAGGATTTTCCATACTTTAATTATTTGAAAACATTGCAACATTGCTTTAAATGAATTACCATTTGTTGACTTTATAATTTAGAATGCACAGTATGCACAAGCTTCGAAACACAACCACTTCTCCTTTGCTCTATAATCATGCAACCTTTCATTATCCAAACTTTTTTCTTATTCATTTTTAGTGTATCATTTACAGCGCACAATATCTACAAACCTCATATCACAAACACTTCTTATTAGTTCTAGACTCTTCCATACTTTAGTCCTTCCACTTTTGTCCTCTTCTAAAATAAGTGTCATTCATTTTTACTTTATTATTTATTTTTTGTCAAGGCTTATGACAACAGTAGCGACTAAAATTACAATATGACATAAATGTGTTGCATATATTTCACACGAGTTTCGTGTAATATTATGCCATGCAGTCTTCAAATATTTTTGTAATGATTTTCAATAGGATAAACTATGAAAACTATATGTACATCTATGCCATGCATATACGACTCTCAATTTACACGTTTACCTCTATTATAATGTGGTATGTCGATAGTAATTCATAAAAAATGTGATCAATTCATACTTTGGTTATCTATATAAGCTACGTACAATGCCCATCTACCTTACTAGTATGGGCTTAAAGAGGCAATTAACATCAGTGATTTCGAAGCTAGAACAGGAAATGCGTGAGGAAAAGGTAAAGTCGTGGGTGGCTGATCAGTTGGTGGGTGTGAACCACGAGAGTTAATTGCCCAGAAGTACCATAATTGGGGCATTACGTGCGGATTGGTACCACTTTTGGTAATTTTTACATGTCAGTACCAAGTTTGAGGCTAATCGTTACAAAAAGGTCTAAACTGCATATAAATACGTATTGACGGTGTATCTGACTGGCAGGGCCCGCCTGTCAGGTTCTAATGTGGCATGGTCTTTTGCAGGGAACCCCCTTGCTTTATATGTAATAACATACCTGCCCTATTTTTTTGCGGGAAAAAGGCTCACTGAGAGGCTCTTTTTTCCGTTCGCAATTTTCACCGCCGCAGCGGACTCATTTCATAATTTCCGTTGAATTGGACAAATATATATGACTCTCAATTTACATCTACGCCATGCATATATGTCTCTCAATTTACACGTTTACCTCTATTATAATGTGGTATGTCGATAGTAATTCATAAAAAATGTGATCAATTCATACTTTGGTTATCTATATAAGCTACGTACAATGCCCATCTACCTTACTAGTATGGGCTTAAAGAGGCAATTAACATCAGTGATTTCGAAGCTAGAACAGGAAATGCGTGAGGAAAAGGTAAAGTCGTGGGTGGCCGATCAGTCGGTGGGTGTGAACCATGAGAGTTAATTGCCCAGAAGTACCACAATTGGGGTATTACATGCGGATTGGTACCATTTTTGATAATTTTTACATGTCAGTACCAAGTTCGTTACAAAAAGATCTAAACTGCGTATAAACCGCCGCAGCGGACTCATTTCATAATTTCCGTCGAATTGGACAAATTCCGTTCGCAATTTTCACCGCCGCAGCGGACTCATTTCATAATTTCCGTCGAATTGGACAAATATATAAAAGAAATAAAAATTACGCGGAGGCAGGATTCGAACCTGAGACCTGCCGCTGGAAGCTTCGCGCGCTAGCAACTCCGCCACAGCATGGCTAATGTTGTAAAACAACCGTCGGCGTATTTATACGATACCGCAAACGCTGGGCCGGCGGTTGGGCTCAGTGAGGCCTGCAATATTTTTTTCGTTTTGCATTTTACTGGGCCCAAGTTTCTTTTCGTTTCTTCATCTTTTTTCATTCAATAAAAATTGATCATTTTGTAATACATGTTGAAGATTCTAAAAAAAAAGTAATATATGTGGAACAATTTTCTTATTATATACACCATAAATTTCAAAAGTTCACAGCGCATCATGTAAAATTTTGTTCACCATATATTTATCATTTTTTTAATAAATGTAAAATGATCATTTGTGTAATTTATGTTGAACAATTTTCTTAATATATGTTCACCATATATTACAAAAAGTTCAGCGTGCCTTATTCAACATATATTTAGAAAATTGTTCAACATATATTGATCATTATTGTAAAAAATGCAAATTGTTCATTTTTGTAATATTTGTTGAACAAATTTCTTAATATATGTTCACCATAAATTACAAAAAGTTCACCGTGCATTATGTAAAATGTTCATCATATATTGAGAAAAAAGTTCAACATATATTATAAAAATAATCAATTTGCATTTCTGTTCAACGTATGTTACCAAAAGTTCATTATATTAAAAAAATCTTCAGCATTTGAAAGAAGATGTCATCGTGCATTAAAAAATGTCCACTGTTCTCGGAAAAAGTGATCAACGTACATTAAGAAAATGTTCATGCGTATTTGAAAATATGTTCATCATGAGTGCGGCTAATCTGCACCCGGGCTCATCTGCACCCACGCTTAGAAAAAAATTCAAAAAAAATACTAGAAAAATTCAAAAAATTCCAATTTTTTTTGTGGTGGTAGATAATTTGACGCGTGCGGTGCGCCTCAAAACTCAACTCATTTGAGCATCTGAGCAGCTCTCGGCAAAAAAGACAAAATCAGGGTCTGTAAAAATGTATACTGTTCACGCACTGTTTTGACCCGATTTGTCTTTTTTGCCGAGAGCTGCTCAGATGTCCAAATGAGTTGAATTTTAGGGCGCACCTCATGCGTCAAATTATCTACCACCACAAAAAAGTTTGGAATTTTTTTGAATTTTTCTAGTATTTTTTTTTTGAATTTTTTGCTGAGAGGGAGCAGATGAGCCCGGGCACCGTTTTGAGTTTTCCGTTCATCATGTATTTAAAAATATGTTCATTATGTATTTGAAAACATGTTCATTATATACTAAAGCCTATCTTAAGAAATGTTCAATAAGTATGTTGAAAATTCAGGAGAAAAACCAACCCATGGAATGAACAAAGATGAAGAAATGAAAAGAAACCTGGGAATGAACGAGCCCTAGGACGCGCGCCAGTAAAACGCGAGGCGAAAAAAATATTGCAGGCCTCGGTCAGCCCAAGCGCCGGCCAAGCATTCTAGCGATTGTATAAATTGCCTAACGCTGTTTCACCAACGCGAGCCCCGATCGAGCTCGTACGCCCATCCCCCTCAGCTACCGGTACGTATATTTGGGTCGGCCCATTTGATCTTTCTGATTTTGGAAGATTCCCCCATTTGCTCTTTCTGATTTTGGAAGGTTCAATAACCTCCTTCCCAAACCGGGTTTTTGTGTGTGTTTTCTTTTGCATCCCTTTTTTCTTCTTTTTCATGTTCGTTTACTTTTATTTTTATTTCTTTTAAATTGTGGACATTTTTCAAATTCATTAACAGTTTTTAAAATAGTGTTCATTTTCAAATTCATGATTTTTTTATAAATCTTGAACATTTTTCACGACCATTTTTTGTAATTGTGAAAAATAATCTGAAACCCATGAACTTTATTTTTGAATCACCGATTTTTTTCGAATCAATGTTTTTTTTGCAAATTGGGGTAAATTTCAGAAATTCATAAACATTTTTTGTTTTGATGAATAATTTGGAAATATATGATCATTTTTCCAATACATGATTTTTTTAGTCAGCAAACACGTTTTTAATGGATGACTTTTTTTGTAACTCGCAAACATTTAAAAAAATCATGAACATTTGTACAATTTCACAAATAATTTTTTAATACACAAACATGTTTTTCAAAATTGTGAACGTTTCTTAATATGCGAACATATTTTCTTAAATGCCTGATATATTTTGAACCCATGGACATTTTATTATCTCTTGAACATTTTTTTAAATTTCAATACTTGTTTAAATACCGAATTATTTAAAGAAGAAAAAAAGAATAGAAAAACAAAAGAAAAATACTATGAAGTAACTAAGAAAACAGGGAGCCCCACACATTGGGCGCTCCTCTATACATCAGCGATGACCTGTTGGCTGTGTGCTTGCGCGACCACGAGTCTCACTTGTGGGAGCGTGCCGCGCGCGGCGACTTCTAGGTGATATACCCCTATGTAATGAGCCGGCATCGTGACCATGTGGCCTCATCATGCGGGTGTCATTTGCTTTTTTTTTGCCTTTTTTCAATTTTGAATAAATGTATTATAAAAATAATTTAGTTTTTTAGAAGTGTTCAACGCACATTAAAATTTGTAAATTTACTTTAAAAATTGTTACCTCAACATTTAAAACAAATTGTATCATTAAAAAATGTATGTAACAATACAAAAATGTTCATGATTTCAAAAAATCAATGTGATTTTCAAAAATATATATACAATATAAAACAATGTCCTTGCAAATCAAAACATGTTTCTTGTCATACAAAAAAATGTACGGTAAATTTTAAAAAAATGTTTACGTGTTTCAAACAAAATTATTTTGACATTAAAAAAACTATTTATACAATATATAAAAATGTTCACACCGTTTATAATAAGGTTTGATCATATAAAAATGTTTCAGTGTGCATTCGGAAGAAATTGAAAACAAGCATGTGTAAAAACAATGTTATTTCATCTGTTTAAAAATGTTCCTCTAAGACATGTATTAAAAAATGGTAAACATATACAAGAAAATGTTTTATATATATAAAAAATGTCCAGTATGTATGGGTAAAATTTGGTTTCAAAACATATATTTGAAAAAATATTATTTAATTATTTGGAATTTTTTTAATGTGTATATCTTTTTTACTAATGTAGAAGAAAAATGTACAATGTGTAGGAAAACACCAGGGAAAGTTTTTGCTACAAATGGTGGAAAAACAAAATAAATAGGAAAAAACCTCCCGCTCGGCTACAGTGTTGGGCCTACCCGATAGCCGCCTGTTTGTAGGCAATTCCTAATAGGAATCGATACAGACAACACATAGCCCTGCATCTCGCTCATAGCGCATGAAGGATCCTACATGGGTTAGCCTTGATGCAGCCCATTAGCCGGTACTGTTTTTTTCTACACAAAATCTTGAAATATAGTTTCCTTTACGTAGGAACCCTAGCAACACTGCACGAGGGAATTTCGGCCCCGTCACCTCCAGATGTCATCTTAGGGCATCTCAAGGAGACCCGCAAAGCTTCGATATATGTCCGACCGGACACATTTGTTTACTTTTGCAATCTAATGGGGACCTGTATCAATCCGCGGAGCAGTCCGGACGTCCGTTTTTGGGCAGAGTGGAAACAAAAGTAGGGGAAATATAACAGAGTTCAGACATCCACTTGACCAACCAAAAGCCTCTGTGTGGTCCTCCTCTCTTTTCTCTCTCTTCACATGCATGGCCCCCCTCTCCTCTCTCTCTCCTCCCAACTGGACATCACACCACAAATAGCCACCACATGCATTGTCTTCGCCTACTTTTTCTCCTCCCAACCGGATACTTTGTAATTAGCGTTAGATGGCTCCCTCCCGTATCATATTCGCGGACCACGTCCAGACAGAAAAACGAACATATACCAAAGGAATTTGCGGGTCGGTGTTAGAGATGCCCTTAGTGCTGAGGGATGAGGACCTCAAATCTTTAAAAAAATGTAGTTTTCCTCGACATTTAGTGGTCATCGTGGTATTTTTACAAATAAACTTATATCGGTTCTTTGTAGAGATCTGATGGAGTAAAAAAGGAGTGCGTGTCATTGTAGAGCCGGTTATTTGGATGAGTTTCTGTTATTGCATTATATTTCTTTTGGTTTTTTGGGGAGTTAGAATCTTTCCTTTACATTATGGTGATGATCTGATGGTCCAACAACTTGCACTTTGAGGGGATCATCTCAGGTCCAAGTATTTTCATCGCTCACCACTTCCCATGTTTTTGGATGGGAAGCTCAAGGGGCATCCAGAAACCTTTATCTGTGATCAAGTTCGTGCAGATGAATGAGTTGCGGTACCACAGTTGCAGTCCAATAATTGTCCCTTTACAAAAGATGACTAAGAGATTACGTTGGAATTATTAGTTGTATGAGTTACATTGTAATTTCTTGAATCTTGGATCCAAAGCAGTGTAGCTATAATGATTGCGAACATAAATAAAGTTACAACTATTTCTCAAAAGACATGAAATCATGAAATATATTCATTTTATTATTTATATTTTTTAAAGGATAACATTTTTTTACATATATGAAATAATAAATCCTCTTTAAAATGTCTTAGTATGTGAAAATAGTTCACACATATCAAATTAAAAATCTTCATGTATGTTCAAATTTTGGTTTTTGTACATAATGTACATATATCTTAAAAATGAGTTAATGTTAAAAAGTAAAAAAGAAGATATTCCATCAATATATTCATCTTCGTCATATTAAAATCAAGTTATTTACCTTGAAAAGTACAAAAATACAATGTGAAAATAAATAAAATAAAAGGTAAAATTTTTAGTGAATTATTATCTATTTCAGAAAATGAAGATACGGAGAAGAGTCGACATACAGAAACAAAAAATATTAAATATTTAAAAAGCGGAAGAGAGAAAACAAACAGAGAGATAAAAAAGAAAATTGAAAAATAAATAAATAAAGGTGAAAATTCCGACCTGCCTTACTGGGCATAACGCATGCGCATAGAAACAAAAGAATGGAATATTTTAAAAGCAAAAGGAGAAAATAAATAGAGAAATGAAAAAATAACTAAAGATAATAAACAAAAACGAGAAAATTCCAAGCTGCCTTATTGTGCTTAACCCATGCAGCGGGGATGTGTGTCTGTGTTATAATCCGCTATCACCAAAACATAGTCTTTAGGGTAGGACAAATACCCTTGGCTCTCGGGTGTATATGCACCTAAGATGTAACGATAAGTAATTGTATAAAAATTCAAAAAACTCTGAAACTTTTTGAAAACAAACTTGACCTTCTGTTGTACTTGTATAAAAAGTTTCGCCAAGGAATGACATTCATCGTATTCTGGATTGAAAAAAAAACCCAACACTATATACAACTTACTATTCACATTTTTTGTCCTAAAAAATTTGTTTACTTTTTGTCCTAAAGTCGAGGGAGTTTTCCCTTCGTGAAACTTTTTATACGGGTACAAAGAAGGTCAAGTTTGTTTTCGATTGTTTTTTTTTTGAAACTCCGGCCTCTTTATTAGATCAAATAACCATTACATCATCCACCAGCCACCTTATAATCGATGCCGGTGGTTCCTCGACCCACAGCGAGGGTGGGTTGGAAACCGCCAGCCTAGCTAGCTCATGAGAGACACAGTTTGCCTCCCTAGGGCAATGGACGAAAGACACCAAAGTATAACCTACTACCAATACATTGCAATCTGCATACACTGCCGCCGCTCCTGTCGCCGTGAATCCACCCATGTTCATCGTGTTGATTACTTCCAGGCAATCCGCCTCCACCACCAGCTTGTTCACGCCCACCTGTTGCACCAGTAGGAGCCCATGTCTCAAAGCATATGCTTCTTGTGACGTCCCCGATTCAATCGTACACTAATCATGCACGCAAATGTGTACGATCAAGATCAGGGACTCACGGGAAGATATCACAACACAACTCTAAAAGTAAAATAAGTCATACAAGCATCATATTATAAGCCAGAGGCCCCGAGGGCTCGAATACAAGTGCTCGATCATAGACGAGTCAGCGGAAGCAACAATATCTGAGTACAGACATAAGTTAAACAAGTTGCCATAAGATGGCTAGCACAAACTTGGATACAGATCGAAAGAGGCGCAGGCCTCCTGCCTGGGATCCTCCTAAACTACTCCTGGTCGTCAACAGCGGGCTGCACGTAGTAGTAGGCACCTCCGGTGTAGTAGGAGTCGTCGTCGACGGTGACGTTTGGCTCCTGGGATCCGACATCTGGTTGCGGCAACCAGGTAGAAGGGAAAGGGGGAAAAGAGGGAGAAAAGCAACCGTGAGTACTCATCCAAAGTACTCGCAAGCAAGGAGCTACACTACATATGCATGGGTATATGTGTAAAGGGCCATATCAGTGGACTGAACTGCAGAATGCCAGAATAAGAGGGGATAGCTAATCCTGTCGAAGACTACGCTTCTGGCAGCCTCCGTCTTGCAGCATGTAGAAGAGAGTAGACTGAATCCTCGAAGTAGCATCGCATAGCAATAATCCTACCCGGCGATCCCCTCCTCGTCGCCCTGTTAGAGAGCGATCACCGGGTTGTATCTGGCACTTGGAAGGGTGTGTTTTATTAAGTATCCGGCTCTAGTTGTCAAGGTACAACTCCAAGTCGTCATGTTACCGAAGATCACGGCTATTCGAATAGATTAACTTCCCTGCAGGGGTGCACCACATAACCCAACACGCTCGATCCCATTTGGCCGGACACACTTTCCTGGGTCATGCCCGGCCTCGGAAGATCAACATGTCGCAGCCCCACCTAGGCACAACAGAGAGGTCAGCACGCCGGTCTAAATCCTATGCGCGCAGGGGTCTGGGCCCATCGCCCATTGCACACCTGCACGTTGCGTACGCGGCCGGAAGCAGACCTAGCAACCTCCATTACAAAGGAAGTTGCGTTAACGCGGTCCAACCCGACGCGCGCTGCTCAGTCGCTGATGTCACGAAGGCTTCGGTTGATACCACGACGTCGAGTGCCCATATCTTTCCCGCGTAGTTGGTTAGTGCGTATAGGCCAGTGGCCAGACTCAGATCAAATACCAAGATCTCGTTAAGCGTGTTATTATGAAGTAACCGCGGACACCGACCAGGGCCAGGCCCACCTCTCGCCTAGGTGGTCTCAACCTGCCTTGTCGCTCCGCCACAAAGTAACAGTCGGGGGCCGTCGGGAACCCAGGCCCACCTCTACCGGGATGGAGCCACCTGTCCTTCCAGCCCCCACATCGAAATCACTTGCAGGTACTCAACGAGCTGACCCGACTTTAGTCACCATTTGTATAGTATGTATATATGTAGTATATACCCGTGATCACCTCCCAAGTGATCACGGCCCAATAGTATAGCAAGGCAGACTGACAAGAATGTAGGGCCAATGATGACAAACTAGTATCCTATACTAAACATTTAGGACTGCGGGTAAGGTATCAATGACTGTAGCAACAATGACAGGCTATGCAACAGAATAGGAGTAACCGAACAATAACATGCTACACTACTCTAATGCAAGCAGTATAGAGAAGAATAGGCGATATCTGGTGATCAAGGGGGGGCTTGCCTGGTTGCTCTGGCAAGGAGGGGTCATCTTCGGTGTAGTCAAACACACGGACATCGGCACCGGTCTCAGAGTCTACCGGAAAGAAGTAACGAAGGGGGAACATAATAAATAACAGAGCAATCAAATGTAACACAAAGAAAGACGCGACAATATGCGGTCCTAGGGGTGACCTAATGTGGTATTAGGTGATACCGACGAAAGGGGGAAACATCCGGGAAAGTATCCCCGGTGTTTCACGTTTTCGGACAGATGAACCGGAGGAGGAAAGTTGCGGGTTCACTAAGCTAGGGATGCGTGGCGGACGAACAGGGTGCATATCTGGATTCGTCTCGTTGTTCTGAGCAACTTTCATGCAGAAAGTATTTTTATCTGAGCTACGGTTTATTTTATATGATTTTCTAAAGTTTTAATCAATATTATGGAATCTCCTGAAAATTGGCCAAGTCTTAGAATTGTTAAGCTTTTGAACATCACTTAGCTATTTTCCAGAAGCTATAGCTAGTGTTCTGTACATCCTATGAATTAATGCCTTTTACCAGTTTTGTCCTCTTTCTGTGATCTACATGACAGTATCACTGACATCCATGTTAGAGTTCAGTTGCTTGATCGAAACTGTATTTGAAAAGTGCCTCTCGAAGTTAATTCCAGAAACTGTTAAAATATACGAACATGGGATTTTGTGATTTTCATAGAATTTAATCCTTACGTATTTTCAATTTGGGCCAATGGGATAAAACGGAGTTTGCTAAGTGTACTTTCTACGCGTATTATCTTTACCCACATTAGAAGTCGTTTTGTTGATGTTTTGCTGCAGTACAGAGGGGTAGTCAGTGTATTTGTAGCAAAGCTAGCTACTGCTACAATAACATTCAGTTACTGTAGCAGAGTAGCAGCGGCAGGATGCAGTAGCAGCGGCAACACAGCAGCAAACAGCAACATCAGTAGCTAAGAAGCAACAGCAGCGCAACAGCGACACTGCAAGGAGAAGAAGGAGCGAGCGCGCGGCCGGCGAGCGGCGGCAGCGGCGCGGGAGGGCGCAGCCTGGCCGCGATGGGGCTTGCACAGGGCGAGGGAGCAGAGTTCAGCGACAACAGTAGTTTAACAGAAGTAGCAGCAACGGTTTCGGCAGGCGCGGGCAGAGAGGCGAGGCCACGCACAAGCGGGCAAACGCGGAGGCGCGAGCAATGCACGCAGGGGCTTGGGCTCGATGTAGATCAAAGCCACGGGCACGCAGCTGATGCACCAAGGGCACTAGCAACTTCTACGTGAGACCACGAGTGGGGTGGCGCGCTTGGTTGGGCCAAAGGAGCACAATAGCAACGACGGTTAACACGGCGGCGACACTGATCTCCGGCGACCATGGCAGTAGCAACACAAGGCATAGAATCGATGCGTGGCAAGAGGGGAAGTGACGAGGAACTCACCACGGAGGCACATGGAGGCCCATTGGTGGCTTAGGAGCTGCAGATGCGACGGACCGATGAAGAACAGCGGCGACGAACGAGGAAGAAGATGGCCGATTTGCCTGCACTCAGGCGAATCCGGTCGCTCTGCTCCTCGTAGGCGAAGTAGGTGTCGTAGAAGAAGCAGCAGGACACGCTCCTAGGCGCTGAGGAGTTTGGTGGCTGCAGGATCGATGATGGCCATGGCGACGGTGTTGTGGGTGCGCTCGGGATCGAGGGAAACGACGCGAGAGGGAAGAGTGGGGAAGAACTAGAGCTAGGGTTCCGTCGGGGATGTCGAGATGTAGCCTTATCCACCCAGGGAGCCGCGGGATGGCCGACAGCGCGACATCCACAGCGTGGACGGCTTGCGAGCATTGCCAGCGCCATGGCCTCCCTGTTCTGTTCAAGTGGTAGGGGAAAAGCCCACTGGTGGGCTGGGCCTTCTATAGTACTAGGCTTTTAGGTGAACAGTGTTAGGCTTTAACTCTTCTTCTCTTTTATTTTTTATTTCTCTGTTTAGTTTTTCTACACTGCTTTGCATTAAGTAGAGCCACCAATGCATTTTGTAAAATAAGAAACTTGCCAGATCAAATACTAGGCATTATTTAGTATTGCCACAAAAAGGTTTGGTGAGCATTTGAATTCATTTGGATTTTGCATAAATGAAAATGGATTAATGGGCATGTTTTGGTCACTCTTTTAATTATTTTAGGGTATTCAAATACTTCTAAAATGTTGGTTTCTCCACCATTAATACTTAGGATTTATTTTCACATTTAGCACATTTTAGTTTTTAATATTTGAAGACATTTGTTGTTTGTTTGATTTTTTTTATTTGAATCCGAACCGGTTTCGAACTAACGCGAGATTAGTAACAGTGATCGGGGTGATGTGGCATCATTAGCAGAGGTTCACTGTAGCTTAAATATCCGGGTGTCACAATTCTCCTCCACTACAAGAAATCTTGTCCCGAGATTTAAGCGGTGGGGTAAGGGGGGAAGGTGCTGGTAGTGAAAAACCTAACGAGTCTTCTCGGTCTTGGCTGCCCTTTCGAAGAGGTTGATCCCTTTCGTTGATGTATTCATTTATCTGCTTCAAGTCACCATGATCAATGTGTTATCCTTTCTTCGGGATCTCCATCGTCCTACGAACGCGACCAAGGGGAAAAACTCCGGAAGAACGCATCTCCACAAAGCTGGGCATCTGACGGTGAACTCAATGGGAAATACACAAGGTACCCCACGAGTTGTATTTCGGTGAATTCGTTGAGTGCAATATACAATGGTACCAAAGTTTCAAACGGGTAGGCAATCATTCGAAGACTAGACAGAAGCTGGAATGGGGGTTTGAACAATGAGAATAACATGGTGTTTGATTCTAGGATGAATAATGGTATAGCATTTAGCTCGTGAATCACATATGAAGCCAGGTGCAAAGGATACATTAGAATCCGGGTTGTAAAGAAGAGTCAGGTTTCGATCCAGTGGACCTGTGGGTTATGGGCCCACCATGTGGGTTGAAAGTAGGAAGGGTGGTGACATCTTGCACAACTGCGACACGGAGGCATGTCAATGAATAGCTTGTTAGCTATGCTGGGAACAATGTCGGTACCAAGGACGGGGAACGAAGAGAGCAATTTTCCTGCTTGTTGAATAAGGCGAACCAATTGGCAAAGTTATCACCCATCGGTGGTTAACAAAATGTCATCAACAATAGTAACAGGGTCTTACAGACAGAATGGTACAACAAGGTGCCTACCTAAGCAGGGAGTTATCTCTGCTCAGTTAAGTCAGATTCAGGAAGGGTTAAACAAAAGAATGGAAAGGAAAACGCGATTATCAGATTAAACAGAACAATGGAAAGGAAAATTGTGTTTACACACAATTATTAGGAGTATATCCTTCCCATGTACAAGCAGAACATGGCATCAGGGTAGGAGAGCAAGTACCCAACCATTCAGATAAGAGGCAAGTATTAATCAAGATGTTACCCATACAACAGTGTTTGGATAACTGACCAAGAAACATTTAGCATCGCGCCTCCAATGTTCTTGTTGATGAGCGGGGTATCATAGTCATGCTTCGAGGTAGCAATGACATGGTGTTTCAATCAAGGGCTGGACTTTGGATACACAAATGATCCATCAGGAGCAACTTATAAAATAAGTCTTACATTTTCCTCCAGGGAGAATGGTTATCCTTGCAAAAGAAATTATAATGATAGGTCCTCCAGCCAGGGGTGGTAGGCAAGACATCATATTACTGGGTCATCAAAGGACCAACATCATAACTCCTGGAAAGTTGTCCCAACCATCATATCTGACCGAGATTCAGATCCGATTGGTGTCATGATACCTCAGACTCGGGATGCCCGAGAAGAAAAGGTGCAACACGAAGCGACGAAATGACATTGCAAGATTCTCGGGAAATGAACTACGGGAGCGGGTTCCTGAAACAATAGTTCATTAATAAACCAAGGAGGGAATGAGGAGGTGGCTGATGGGCTCAGCGACAATTTATCAAGAATTCCAACAAGATGGATCTCCATAATTATGTGAACAAGGAGATAATATTTGTCAGATCAAATGGTATAATATAATGATTTATGTTCGAGGAAAACATCCACAGTTAAACATTGGTTGAAAGGTGCACTTGAAATGCGGGATGGGTTGCACGACTAACATCAGAATGGCGATTTAGCACCAGCACACCAAATTGGAATTATTGTCCATTAACTTTGAAGCAATAGGGTTGCTAGAGATATCAAATTCTCACAACAGAGTTCACTCAACACGGGGGCCAAGAAAAGAATGATGATGGCGAGAAGCATCACTATACCAAGAATTTCTTAAGAGGTGGTGAAATTCTAACAACATTCTTGAGATAAAAGATGGTAACACTCCAAGCTAACGAAGAACAAATGTTGGTAGCAAGGAAGTCAAGGTATAACCCAGGACATGAACAAGTTTGGGTTGGAGGGAAGGCAATAAAGTGGTCGATGACAACACAAATCAGCGAGGGCAAGGATGGTATTTCTCATCATGAATTCAATTGATATAAGAGCTCAGAATGGTCATGATGATCACGACACATTTGTCGAGAAGTTTCATGAAGATGTAATCGATCGGCGATGACATCAAGTCAAATGAATGGTGAAGCGAAAGGTTATTGGAACCGAGGGTACGACACAAACTCGAAATCAAGTTTGATGTTCAAGGTGAAATGATATGACGAGGAAGATCGATGTAAGATTAGCTCGCTGTCGAAATTTGTGCTCCGGGAAGGACCAAGTAGCACAATTAAAATTAAAATTAGCATGGTAAGGATGTAGCCGAACAGGCTAGAAATGACGCGATCGGGTACAAACTCGTACTTAAAGAAGATTATCAAAAGTTGTTGAACCGTAGTGCAGACTCGGTTTAGTTAACGGTGCCTTTGAGTGTTTAATAACTCAGAGCCCATGAAAACTGTAATCAGTGAGAATGTAGTACTTGATGAAGAACTCATAAGAAGTTATGCAGTTCCAAGATAATCTCGAGATACCAGGGGGGTAATACTCGAAGACGGATCAAAGTAGAGGTTGGACTGGGGTATTGATCCGCAGAAGACAAATGTTTAAACTTGCCCGAGAAATGGGAACAAAGAAGAACAATATGGTCGAAACCATAACTACAAGGGGTCCAATTTAATGACACCGAAAGAATTACTCGAATGAGTAAATATTTGGCAAGAAGCTTCCATGATAAGTTCCACATCGGGTCCATGGGCATGAACGCAGAGTTCAAGGTCGACTCCCACTTCTCCAATGCATACCCTTTCATTCACTTCTCGCTTTCAATGAAGTTGTAGTGTTGAAATATTATCTGGCAAAACACCAGAAGAGTATGACTCGTGAAAACTCTCGGGTGTATACGGTTAGGGAAGGCATAGGTTCAACCCATAGGGGCATCTTAGGAACATATACCACAAACATCAGGAATAATTATCACCAGCTCGAAAGTAGAGCATGGTTGACAAAGCAGAGGATACAATTTACCAAAGGCATTATATACCCGTGGAAAAGCTCACAAGGTTATTGAATATGAAGGACGATGTCGGATGAAATCCAACAATGGGTCGGGCGATCCACAACGGAGCTGATGTGAGTATTGGTACTCCAGAAAGAATGCACGGGCATCATATTATAGAACATCGGAATAATTCGATGCTTAGATAACAAAGGAATTATGATTTCCAAAACAAATGATCAGAAGCAGACGCTCTGATCAAGGATGGATAAGTTGGATAGACCAGAGGCACAATTGACGACAAATAGTTTGGTCGAGAACCAACTCATGTTCAAAATGACGTCTGAGCCGGAAAAATAATTTAGAAGGGTTGATAGATGATTGTGTGCATTCGCACACATGTTGAATCAATAGGATCAAAATGACGGTGTCAAAAGATACTAGTGAATATTGCTAGTGATATGGGAGCATCCATAATGTAAGCATTCAAGTATTTGCAGAGCAATGGTTTGAAGAGGATGCTCAGAAGGTCGGATAGTATTTCAGAGTATCTTATGAAGCATACGAACAACTGGGGGTGAACAGATACTCAATAAGTGCGAGGAATTTTCAATAAGGATATTCATGTGGTAAAGAACTACAAGGCAGTAAGCTTAAAGGATTTTCGGAACAACGGAGAGCAATTTAGGGCATCTTGTAATAACAAGAGCAACTGAGGATGAAGGTATGAACGACAATTGTAGGTAGTTATCCATAAGGGTATATCGGTGGTAGGGGATTGTAAAGTTGGTGGGCACAAGGGTCTCGGGAAAACCTCAAAGAGTATCTTCGGAATCTTCTGGTGCAGCAAGCGATCAACTGGAGTGAGGGGCTCTCCGGGAGAAAGTATTTTCGAGAACCTAAAGTTAGTCTTTAGCAAAATCATTTAACCCGAATAGAAGAGAGATCAGAGTCCCCGAGTATAGACAAGGAGTAAAAGATCCTAATACCACCCAATGGCGACGTGGGCCCGTAAGCCACACAGCCATGTTAGTAAAAGTTTTTCAATGACTAGACTCGACTTCGGCCAAGGAGTGTGGAAGGGGGATTCCTACAGGCAGTCGGCTCTGATACCAACTTGTGACGCCCTCGATTCAATCGTACACTAATCATGCACGCAAATGTGTACGATCAAGATCAGGGACTCACGGGAAGATATCACAACACAACTCTAAAACATAAATAAGTCATACAAGCATCATAATACAAGCCAGGGGCCTCGAGGGCTCGAATACAAGTGCTCGATCATAGACGAGTCAGCGGAAGCAACAATATCTGAGTACAGACATAAGTTAAACAAGTTTGCCTTAAGAAGGCTAGCACAAACTGGGATACAGATCGAAAGAGGCGCAGGCCTCCTGCCTGGGATCCTCCTAACTACTCCTGGTCGTCGTCAGTGGGCTGCACGTAGTAGTAGGCACCTCCGGTGTAGTAGGGGTCGTCGTCGACGGTGGCGTCTGGCTCCTGGACTCCAACATCTGGTTGCGACAACCAGAAAGAAAGGAAAGGGGGAAAAGGGGGGAGAAAGCAACCGTGAGTACTCATCCAAAGTACTCGCAAGCAAGGAACTACACTACATATGCATGGGTATATGTGTAAGGAGGCCATATCAGTGGACTGAACTGCAGAATGCCAGAATAAGAGGGGGATAGCTAGTCCTATCGAAGACTACGCTTCTGGCAGCCTCCGTCTTGCAGCATGTAGAAGAGAGTAGATTGAAGTCCTCCAAGTAGCATCTCCAAGTAGCATCTCCAGTAGCATCGCATAGCATAATCCTACCCGGCGATCCTCCCCTCGTCGCCCTGTGGAAAAGCGATCACCGGGTTGTTTGTGGAACTTGGAAGGGTGTGTTTTATTAAGTATCCGGTTCTAGTTGTCATAAGGTCAAGGTACAACTCCAAGTCGTCCTGTTACCGAAGATCACGGCTATTCGAATAGAGTAACTTCCCTGCAGGGGTGCACCACATAACCCAACACGCTCGATCCCATTTGGCCGGACACACTTTCCTGGGTCATGCCCGGCCTCGGAAGATCAACACGTCGCAGCCCCACCTAGGCACAACAGAGAGGTCAGCACGCCGGTCTAAATCCTATGCGCGCAGGGGTCTGGGCCCATCGCCCATTGCACACCTGCATGTTGCGAGGCGGCCGGAAGCAGACCTAGCCTCCCTTATACAAGAGTAGGCGTTACCAGTCCAATCCGGCGCGCGCCGCTCCAGTCGCTGACGTCAAGAAGGCTTCGGCTGATACCACGACGTCGAGTGCCCATAACTTTCCCGTGTAGTTGGTTAGTGCGTATAGGCCAGTGGCCAGACTCAGATCAAATACCAAGATCTCGTTAAGCGTGTTATTATGAATAACCATGGACGCCGACCAGGGCCAGGCCCACCTCTCTCCTAGGCGGTCTCAACCTGCCCTGTCGCTCTGCCACAAAGTAACAGTCGGGGGCCGTCGGGAACCCAGGCCCACCTCTACCGGGATGGAGCCACCTGTCCTTCCAGCCCCCACATCAGAATCACTTGCGGGTACTCAACGAGCTGACCCGACTTTAGTCACCATCTGTATAGTATGTATATATGTATAGTATATACCCGTGATCACCTCCCAAGTGATCACGGCCCAATAGTATAGCAAGGCAGACTAACAAGAATGTAGGGCCAATGATGACAAACTAGCATCCTATATTAAGCATTTAGGACTGCGGGTAAGGTATCAATGATTGTAGCAACAATGACAAGCTATGCAACAGAATAGGAGTAACCGAACAATAACATGCTACACTACTCTAATGCAAGCAGTATAGAGAAGAATAGGCGATATCTGGTGATCAAGGGGGGGGGGCTTGCCTGGTTGCTCTGGCAAGGAGGGGTCATCTTCGGTGTAGTCAAACACACGGACATCGGCACCGGTCTCAGAGTCTACCGGAAAGAAGTAACGAAGGGGAACACAATAAATAACAGAGCAATCAAATGTAACACAAAGCAAGACACGACAATATGCGGTGCTAGGGGTGACCTAACGTGGTATTAGGTGATACCGGCGAAAGGGGGAAACATCCGGGAAAGTATCCTCGGTGTTTCACGTTTTCGGACAGATGAACCGGAGGAGGAAAGTTGCGGGTTCACTAAGCTAGGGATGCGTGACGGACGAACAGGGTGCGTATCTGGATTCGTCTCGAGCAACTTTCATGTAGAAAGTATTTTCATCTGAGCTACGGTTTATTTTATATGATTTTCTAAAGTTTTAATCAATATTATGGAATCTCCTAAAAATTGGCTAAGTCTTAGAATTGTTAAGCTTTTGAACATCACTTAGCTATTTTTCAGAGGCTATAGTTAGTGTTCTGTACATCCTATGAATTAGTGCCTTTTACCAGTTTTGTCCTCTTTCTGTGATCTACATGACAGTATCACTGACATCCATGTTAGAGTTCAGTTGCTTGATCGGAACTGTATTTGAAAAGTGCCTCTTGAAGTTAATTCCAGAAACTGTTAAAATATACGAACATGGGATTTTGTGATTTTCATAGGATTTAATCCTTACGTATTTTCAATTTGGGCCAATGGGATAAAACGGAGTTTGCTAAGTGTACTTTCTACGCGTATTATCTTTACCCACATTAGAAGTTGTTTTTGTTGATGTTTTGCTGCAGTACAGAGGGGTAGTCAGTGTATTTGTAGCAAAGCTAGCTACTGCTACAGTAACATTCAGTTACTGTAGCAGAGTAGCAGCGGCAGGATGCAGTAGCAGCGGCAACACGGCAGCAAACAGCAACATCAGTAGCTAAGAAGCAACAGCAGCGCAGCAGCGGCACTGCAAGGAGAAGAAGGAGCGAGCGCGCGGCCGGCGAGCGACGGCAGCGGCGCGGGAGGGCGCAGCCTGGCCGCGATGGGGCTTGCACGGGGCGAGGGAGCAGATTTCAGCGACAGCAGTAGTTTAACAGAAGTAGCAGCAACGGTTTCGGCAGGCGCGGGCGGAGAGGCGAGGCCACGCACAAGCGGGCAAACGCAGAGGCGCTAGCAATGCACGCAGGGGCTTGGGCTCGATGTAGATCAAAGCCACGGGCACGCAGCTGATGCACCAAGGGCACTAGCAACTTCTACGTGAGACCACGAGTGGGGTGGCGCGCTTGGTTGGGCCAAAGGAGCACAATAGCAACGACGGTTAACACGGCGGCGACACTGATCTCCGGCGACCATGGCAGTAGCAACACAAGGCATAGAATCGATGCGTGGCAAGAGGGGAAGTGACGAGGAACTCACCACGGAGGCACACGGAGGCCCGTTGGTGGCTTAGGAGCTGCAGATGCCACGGACCGATGAAGAACAGCGGCGACGAACAAGGAAGAAGATGGCCGATTTGCCTGCACTCGGGCCAATCCGGTCGGTCTGCTCCTCGTAGGCGAAGTAGGTGTCGTAGAAGAAGCAGCAGGACACGCTCCTAGGCGCTGAGGAGTTCGGTGGCCGCGGGATCGATGATGGCCATGGCGACGGTGTTGCGGGTGCGCTCGGGATCGAGGGAAACGGCGCGAGAGGGAAGAGTGGGGAAGAACTAGAGCTAGGGTTCCGTCGGGGATGTCGAGATGTAGCCTTATCCATCCAGGGAGCCGCGGGATGGCCGACAGCGCGACATCCACGGCGTGGACGGCGTGCGAGCATTGCCAGCGCCATGGCCTCCCTGTTCTGTTCAAGTGGTAGGAGAAAAGCCCACTGGTGGGCTGGGCCTTCTATAGTACTAGGCTTTTAGGTGAACAGTGTTATGCTTTAACTCTTCTTCTCTTTTATTTTTTATTTCTCTGTTTAGTTTTTCTACACTGCTTTGCATTAAGTAGAGCCACCAATGCATTTTGTAAAATAAGAAACTTGCCAGATCAAATACTAGGCATCATTTCGTATTGCCACAAAAAGGTTTGGTGAGCATTTGAATTCATTTGGATTTTGCATAAATGAAAATGGATTAATGGGCCTGTTTTGGTCACTGTTTTAATTATTTTAGGGTATTCAAATACTTCTAAAAATGTTGATTTCTCCACCATTAATACTTAGGATTTATTTTTCACATTTAGCACATTTTAGTTTTTAATATTTGAAGATATTTGTTGTTTGTTTGATTTTTTTTATTTGAATCTGAACCGGTTTCGAACTAACACGAGATTAGTAACAGTGATCGGGGTGATGTGGCATCATTAGCAGAGGTTCACTGTAGCTTAAATATCCGGGTGTCACACTTCAGCTGTTGCCGCGTCCACCACATGCTCAAGTTTTTCATTGGACGCCGCTATGAATCCCCCTCTGTCATCCCTCAGCACTGCCCCGACCGCTCCACTGAGAGTTTCTACATGGAATGCTGCATCAACATTGAGCTTAACACATCCGTCCATAGGCTTGATCCATCGTTCCTTCTTCACCCCAGTCTCCTTCTTCCTTGCATGCGTATAATTTGCAGCTAGGGCAGAAATTGACAAAGCCGACCGAGCTGGCGATTGGACCTCTTCTCCATGAACTAGTTGCCTTCTCTCCCACCAGATATACCATATCCCAACGAGGATTAATGTTTGTGCACTCACCTCTGGAAGCAGGCTTCCTCTCGTTGGCATACATAAAATATGGTCCAAAACTGAAGAACCAGCTCTGTCTACATTACTCGCCTCCCCCACAAATCCATCTAGTTTTAGACATCTCCATATTTCCGACGCTCTTGGACAGGTAAATAATGCATGCTTGATGTCCTCACAGCCTCCTGCACACATCGGACAGTTCCTAGGCAAAGCAATATGTCGGTTTGCCAGAACTCCAAAACATGGTACGAACCCATGCAGGACTTTCCATGCGTGGATCTTGATCTTTCCCGGCAATGAGGACTCCCACAGCTTCGCCCATACTAGATAGCGCTGTGATTGTTGGCCTTCCGTTCTCTCAAACCATCGTCCAAACTGGTGATCCCACTCAGCATGGTACGCCGACCGGACTGTGAACATGTTATTCTTCGTAAATCTCCAAGCCACAAAGTCGTCCATAATACCCTGCGGCGCGAGCGGGATCGCCAAAATTCTCTCCGCATCAACCTGCCAAAACGTATCCATCACAAGCTCTTGATCCCATACTCCTGTTACCGGATCGATCAGGTCGTCCACCTTTGACAGCAGATTTGCTCCTCTCAGGGTCACTACGCGTCCGTCCGCGCTCCCAGCGATCCACGGGTCAGACCAAATATTAACTTGAGAACAGTCTCCGATCCTCCAAATGGCACCTCTATTGAAGGTGTTGATCCCTGCACAAATGCTCTGCCACGTGAAAGAACACCCACTCTTCATCTTCGCTTCTAATAGTTTTCGATTGTTTTTACTATTTTTGTACTTATTTTTTTCCTGTGTCAGGTGCATACACACCCGAGAGCCAACGGGTATTTTCTCTTTCGGGTAAGACTATAGAGGTCTAGCGTTTCGACAAGTGCTCTTATTCTGCGCCTGTAGCAACACTCTCTAAAACGCACGAGGCTCCTCGTAATTTAGAAAATGGGATCTTACAAAAAGAAAAGAAAAAAGTAACAACCCTCCCACCATTCAAGGTAAAACTCACCAAAATACTCAAATGACAAGAAGTGGCCCATATTTCACTAGTGGAAAAAGTGCTAGCCACAACTTTCATTGATGGCGCGTCATTTTCAACCAACGCTAGCACTAGTTTTTTAAAATAGTTGTGGTGTTGGATTATTTGGTACAACATTATTAGGGACATAGTGGTGGCGCTAGATAATCGTTGAATGTCACAGGTACACGGGTCCCACGGATAGTAAAAGGCGTAATATAGTGTTGGCGTGGTATAACAAAGAACGCCAGAACAATTATGTTTAGTTGTGGCGTAACATGGGTTGCCACGCCAGTACTACGGGTGTGTTTGGATTGTAGCCAAAGTGCACCTTACCAAAATTTTGGCCACGACCCAAAGATTGGTCTTTGTTTGGATGATTGCCAATTTTTTGGCATGCCAATGAACTCAACTCTAGTTCATTTTTCTTTCAATGTTGGCAAAATCATGGGCAACCAAAACCTCAACCAAAATTTTGGTTAGCCAATGCTTTGGTAGGGCAACCTTGGGCACTAATCAAACGCACGTGGGGTTCATTTTTATATATATTGTAGTTAGTTTTATTTTTGGAATTACTTTTATCTATAACTATTTATTTTTAATTGATTAGAATGTGTTTAATAATATTATACTTTCAGCGACGACGAAGACGGAAATGACTAACGGCTAGGGTTCATCCCCCTACATCAGGGTTTCAGTGGCAACGACGGAGCTAACAGCTAATCTCCCTCTGTCGCTAGGATTTCATTTCGTTTTGATTTGCATCGCTAGGGTTTTAGTGATTTGACTAGGCCAAATTGAATTAGAATGGTAGGCAAAATTGAATTAGAATGAGTAGGCTGGCAGTGGAAGATAATTTTAGAAATGTGTGGTGGTGTTCTTCTGGCACTACAATATTGTTATTGTGATCATGTGTGTTGTCGATGAAATGTGTTTGCTTTGTTGCATTTCTACAAATGTGTTTGCTCTAGTGCATTCCCAAGTTAGCGCCACATTGTTGGCATTTTTAGTTGATACATTTTTAGTGTAGTGTTTGCTCTAGTGCATTCCCAAGTCAGTGTCAACTGCTTCTCATATTCCTGCTTGTCAGCTACCCTCCCATGGTTTTGCTCATGAAACATTTCTCATAGCATGGACAAACAATTCTGAAGAACTGGAGGACAAGGCTGGTCAACCCACTCAGCAACACCACAATTAACACCTCCAGGCCGCATTTGTCAATTCATATTAACATAACCAAGTGCACTGAATCTCATAACAGATCACCGCATATTAAGTTACTAAAACTAAATATGTTTTTTACTGAAACTGAATATGTTGCTTACTGAAACAGAAATTGTTACTTATGTATACAAAAGTTCAGTCAACAATATATGCTTCCCACAAGGCTCTTCGGTGACATTTTAGTATTTGCTATCCTCCTAGTAATCCACTACAATCCCATGTGTTCTTGATCATATTATGTGTTTCTATGTGTAGAAAATGCCATGTATTCTTGATCATAGTATGTGTTTGTATGTGTAGAAAATTCCATGTATTCACGATCATAGTATGTGTTTGTATGTGTAGAAAATGCCATGTATTCTTGATCGTATATGATGTGTTTATAGGTCATGGCCAATTCCGGAGGCAACAACGAGGATGTGTACGATGTGGACATGGTCAACAAAGATCTCTTAGACGCTCATCACGCATCAACAACCTGCAATGGGCAAATGACGAGCTAAAGGTGGAGACTAAAGAGCTGCACAACGAGACTGTTCAACTCATTAAGAAGACTAATGAGCTGAGGTACGAGAGGGATAAGCTCATCGAGGATTGGGATAAACTGAAGTAGGAGAGAAAACTCCTCAGGGCAGAGAGGATTGACCTCAAGATGGACATAGCTCATTTCAAAATAGATGGAGAGGGCAATAGAAAGAAGCTTCGCAAGCTGAGTGTAATCCTTGATGAAGAGTAGTTTTAACTAGCTAGTCCATCTTATTAGTTGGTGATGATCGAGTAACTAGAGTTGATGAGAAACATTTGTGAAGTTTAATTAACTTGTTAAGTTCATGAGCATATTGTGTTAATAATTATCTATTAAGTAAGTAGCTAGTGTTGATGAGTATATTGTGCTAATGAGTATCTATTAAGTAAGTAGCTAGTGTTGATGAACAATTTTTTTATTACCAAAAAAAAACATTTGATGGCGTTGGCCAAGGAGGCATGACAAAGTTAAGATGAACTTACTGCTGGCATTGGACAGGTAAGACGCCAGCAACACGTAGGATACTGCTGACATGGGCTCCAACGCCGCCACTAGTTTTTAGCAATGGTGCCATATTTATGGTGTTGTGTGTCCACGTCAGCAAGACTGTTTGTGGCACGCCATATTTTAGGCTTTTCTGCACTAGTGCTTATTGTGGCACCGATCATCACCTGAAGCGTTTTTATAACCTTTGGTAGGTGCGAGCATGCACTGTATTTCATACTTAAGAAATTCTTTTGATAGGGTGTGCAACCTATCACCAAGGTCCTTGGCGGCACTGTTATACCCTACCGTTATGGACCCTGACGGTAAGAAAATGGTCAGATCCCGAAATTTTTGTAAGTTAGGATCAGATCTAAATCAAGTTTTAAAAAAGGGTCAAAACACGAAACTTAGCCACTCTGTTTTATCGCACGTCGTAAATCATCGAGTGATGCACGCATAGATGAGGCCAAACTCAACAATAAAAAATTAAAAAATTAAAAAGATAAGGCCAAATTGCCCCTGCAAACGTCACAGTTGCGGTGGCTGTCCGGCAAACAACGATCGACGAGTCCAACGTACGCACGTCACACCTTGCCGCTGTCAGGTCGCTGCTTCGTACGACGACGCTGTGGCAACCAGGTCCTGGTAGAACGCGCGGAACGCCTCCATCTCGCCGCGGGGCAGCGCCAGCCCGACCTCGATGCCGCCGTCCCCGTCGCGGCCGCTCTCCGCCAGCGCCAGCGCGCCCGTCCGCTCCACCGAGACGATCTCCACCTTGCGGGGCCGTCCCCACGGCGCTCCCAGATCCGTCGCCGCGTACACGCCCAGCTTCGGCGACCCGGCCACGGTCACCGCGCACGCCGACGCGTACTCCCGCACCAGCCGCACCCATCCCCGCGCGTCCCGGAACACCCGCCCCTGCTCCGCGAGCCCCTCGATCGCCCGCCATATCGCCGCGGAGGCCGTGGCCGCGGTGAGGCAGCCGCTCAGCTTCGCCTCCTCCTCCTTCCCCACGCGGCAGAGCCCCAGGCAGTTGCCGAAGTAGTTTCCCGGCACCGGTGGTGTCGCGCGGGGCTTGCACCCGGTCACGAACCCGAAGCTGGCGCTGCTGCCGCGCGCGTGCACGATGCCTGCCCAGACAGCACCGCACGCCAATGCGTACGGCGAGCACCGCCGCGCCGTGGTCTCCGAGTCCACCTGCCTTCCGAGCCCACGGAGCAGCCTGTCCGTGAACCGGAACGTCGCGAGGTCAGCGGCGCCCGGACGTTGACTGAGGTCCCAGTCGTGGAGCCGCTTGCCGCCGGCCGCCGCAAGAGCCCGGTGGTCGCGGAGAAACACCTCGCGGAGCCCGTTATCGTCTCGCACGACGCTGCGGTCGAGCAGCGGGGGCGCGTCCACCGCGGCCCACTTCCCGCCGCACTCGGGGCCGAGGCGGTGGATGGCGGCCCACGTCCTCATGAAGTGCACGTAGCTGGAACCGTCGGCCACGGCGTGGTGTAGCGTCGTGCCAATGCACAAACCGGCGTGAGGGAACACGGTGAGCTGGACGGCAAAGACATCCTGCGTGCTGCATCGAGAGCCGCCGCCGCCGCCGTGTCTCGGCAGAGAAGGCGGCAGCGGACGGAGCCTCGCGGTGTCGCGCGCGAGGTCGCCGGCGAGGTCCTGGAAGTCGTCGCCGCCCACCGCAACCGTTAGGCGGACAGAGTCGCCGTCCGAGAACAGAACCTCGGGCGCCCCGGCCTCCGGTATGCTGCACACCAGCGTCCCGGCCAAGGGATAGAAGTGGTGCAGCGCGGCGGCCAGGGACTTCTCGAACAGGGGCAGCTCGTGGAGGAGGAACTCGGGGGCGCCGGGGAGGTCGGCGTTGTCGTAGAAGAAGAGGCGCTGCACGGGCGGGACGTCCCAGAAGACGATGTCGAAGAATGTGAGCGGCAGTGTCCGTGGCTTCTCGGCCGGTGGCGACGGCGACGGCGAGACCTGGCACTGCTCCAGGACTGTCAAAGGGTTAAGTAGACCGGGCGCCATCGCCTTGGACCTTAGTCCTGACTATGGATTCCGGCCTACCTTTTCTCGTAGCCGGTGGACAGCGGTCAGTGGCGCCTTCCAACGAAATTGCAAACATTTGTAGTCATTTAATGAATTCGTACTAGCAGGCAGAAGAGCGGCGGCACGCCGCACCCATAGAAGAGCCCGTTCGTATCTTTGGTGTTGATTTTGTTAAAGAAATAAAATAAGAGAGCCCGTTTGAATCACCTAGAAAAGGAAAATAATGACAGGTATGTTTATTATAGAAATGCCTAATACTGATGTGCAAACAGAGCATGAGGAACGTTATCAATTCATGGACATGAAAACTCAAAACACTTGCATTACAATTTTAGGAACCTAAGAACAGAAGCAAATAAAACCAAGAAAAATAAAATCCATGCAAAGGATATAGGAGTATGTAATCATGCATTTTTAAATTATAGTGTTGTCTTTTGAAATTTAGTATATTGTGTCTCTACTCCATCAGAGAAATCAATGAATAAGAAGTTCCATGATGATCATTTTCCGCAAAATAATGTCCTGTCAATAGTGCCCCCATCACAAGGAGCAAACATGTTATGTTTCCAACGCTTACATTAAGATTGATTTATCTTCCCTTTGCTTGTAGAATGAAATAATGGTAATATATGCCACAAATCTCATATATGGTACATATCAAAAAAAGGGCAACCTGGTGCATGTAGCTCCCGCTTGCGCAGGGTTTAGGGAAGGGTCCGACCACTTTGAGTCTATAGTACGCAGCCTTTCCCTACATTTCTGTAAGAGGCTGTTTTCAGGACTTGAACCCATGACCTCATGGTCACAAGGCAGCAGCTTTACCACTGCGCCAAGGCTCCCCTTCATATGGTACATATCAATGAGGAAAATTAACATCTGAAGCATCTTTTGAGGATAAAATAGTTATTAGCAAATTCATATTATAGACAAGATAAATTTTTACAGAAGAATATATGGAACAAAGCATCACCTGTAGTCAAATCGAAACGACTAACAATTCCGCAAAAGAATACTAATTGAAGTGAAAACACTTAAGAGCAAATAATGCATCATCTTTGGATTTAATATAATTTTTCATCTTAGACCGTACTCAAGTTTGCACACATGTATGCAGATTCATTAAGTAGTAACAAAACTTCTATATAGACAAATATCATATGAACAACATAAAAAAAATGAAAAGTTCAGACGTTACAAATAACCATCAAACCAGTGAAATGCATATTGTCAGCAAAAAAAATGTAACAAAGTAAGTGACAACCCAAAAATGGTAAAAGCAATACGACTAAAAAATTTGAAAGAGATAAATATAGAAACAGGGGAGCCATCATGCACAAATCATACATTTTTGGAAGTTAGGCATTTTGAACCGAATCACTATTTCCGAACCTACATATGATAAAAACAACATGAGTTGTAAGTACATGTGGAGGATCATCCTGTACTATGTCACTGTGTGTGTAAATCAGGTTGTAGCATGTTTATCGTTCATCCTGTGACGCCCTCGATTCAATCGTACACTAATCATGCACGCAAACGTGTACGATCAAGATCAGGGACTCACGGGAAGATATCACAACACAACTCTAAAATAAAATAAGTCATACAAGCATCATAATACAAGCCAGGGGCCTCGAGGGCTCGAATACAAGTGCTCGATCATAGACGAGTCAGCGGAAGCAACAATATCTGTGTACAGACATAAGTTAAACAAGTTTGCCTTAAGAAGGCTAGCACAAACTGGGATACAGATCGAAAGAGGCGCAGGCCTCCTGCCTGGGATCCTCCTAAACTACTCCTGGTCATCGTCAGCGGGCTGCACGTAGTAGTAGGCACCTCCGGTGTAGTAGTCGTCATCGACGGTGGCGTCTGGCTCCTGGGCTCCATTGTCTGGTTGCAGCAATCGAGTAGAGATAGGGGGAAAAGGGGGGAACAATGCAACCGTGAGTACTCATCCAAAGTACTCGCAAGCAAGGAGCTACACTACATATGCATGGATATATGTGTAAAGGGCCATATCAGTGGACTGAACTGTAGAATGCCAGAATAAGAGGGGGATAGCTAGTCTTATCGAAGACTACGCTTCTGGTCACCTCCGTCTTGCAATAGGTAGAAGAGGGTAGGTTGAAGTCCTCCAAGCAACATCACATAGCAATAATCCTACCCGGCGATCCCCTCCTCGTATCCCTGAGAGAGAGCGACCACCGGTTGTATCTGGCACTTGGAAGGGTGTGTTTTATTAAGTATCCGGTTCTAGTTGTCATAAGGTCAAGGTACAAGTCCAAGTCGTCCTGTTACCGAAGATCACGGCTATTCGAATAGATTAACTTCCCTGCAGGGGTGCACCAACTTACCCAACACGCTTGATCCCATTTGGCCGGACACACTTTCCCGGGTCATGCCCGGCCGCGAAAGATCAACACGTCGCAGCCCCACCTAGGCTCAACAGAGAGGCCAGCACGCCGGTCTAAACCTAAGCGCACAGGGGTCTGGGCCCATCGCCCATAGCACACCTGCACGTTGCGTACGCGGCCGAAAGCAGAACTAGCCCCCTTAATACAAGAGCAGGCTTACGTTCCAATCCGGCGCGCGCCACTCAGTCGCTGGCGTCACGAAGTGCTTCGGCTGATACCACGACGCCGAGTGCCCATATCTTTCCCACGTAGTTGGTTAGTGCGTATAGGCTCGTAGCCAACTCAGATCAAATACCAAGATCTCGTTAAGCGTGTTAAGTATCCGCGAACGCCGAACAGGGCCAGGCCCACCTCTCTCCTAGGCGGTCTCAACCTGCCCTGTCGCTCCGCCACAAAGATCCACTCGCGGGTGCTCCACCAGCCGACCCGACTTTAGTCTCCACATGTATCATGTATAAAGTATATAGTATATACCCGTGATCACCTCCCGAGTGATCACGGCCCGATAGTATAGCACGGCTGACGGACAAGAATGTAGGGCCACAGATGAATATACTAGCATCCTATACTAAGCATATAGGATTGCAGGTAAAGGTAACAACAGTAGTATCAAGGACAGGCTATGCATCAGGATAGGTATAACAGAAAGCAGTAACATGCTACACTACTCTAATGCAAGCAGTATAGAGTAGAATAGGCGATATCTGGTGATCAAGGGGGGGGGCTTGCCTGGTTGCTCTGGCAAGAGAGAGGGGTCGTCAACTCCGTAGTCGAACTGGGCCGCAGCAGCGTCGGTCTCGTAGTCTACCGGAGAGAAGAGGGGGAAGAAACAATGAATACCATGTAAACATATGCATATCGATGCATGACATGACAAGTAACGATGCTAGGCGGGCCCTAACGTGGTATGAGGTGGTACCGGTTAAGGGGGGAAACATCCGGGAAAATATCCCCGGGGTTTCGTGTTTTCGGGCAGAGGAGCCGGAGGGGGAAAGTTGCGGGTTCGATAGGTTAGGGGTGTGTGGCGGACGAACGGACTGCGTATCCGGATTCGTCTCGTCGTTCTGAGCAACTTTCATGTTGAAAATATTTTAATCCGAGTTACGGATTAAAAGATATGATTTTCTAAAGATTTTATTAATTTCTGGAATTTAATTAATTATTTATCCCAACATTATCCAGAATAGTAAATGATGACGTCAGCATGACATCAGAGTGATGTCAGCAGTCAACGTTGACCATTGACCTGGTCAACCTGACGTGTGGGTCCAGTGGGACCCACCTGTCATTCTCTGTTTAGGTTAATTACAGATTAGTTAATTTAATTAGTGATTAGGTTAATCTAATCAGGATTAATTAACTTAATTAATTAATTAATTAATAACTAATTTTATTAAACCATTTTTATTTTTAATTATTATTTTTAATTTTAATTCTAATTCTCTTTTTTAATAAAACATTATGGGGCGTGGGGCCCCATTGTCATAGGGCCAATGGGGGCCTTAGCGTTACGGGCATGCGGGCGTGCGCCCGAGTCCACCCGGGAAGGGGGCAACGGGCGCCTGGGCGGGCGCTCGCCCGCAGGGAGTGCGACGGGGCGAGGCCGGTGGCCAGGGCGGCCGCGGTGGCCGGCCGGCGTGGGGGGGGGGAACGGAGTGCGGGGCCGGCGACGAGCGGGCCCGCGGGCGGCAGGGTAGCCGGGCGCGGTGGTGGTGCGAGAAGGCGACGGCAGGACTGGCAGAGGAGAGGCCGGGCCACGGGCGGGTGCGGTGCGCGGGCACGGCGCGGTGAGCGCGCACACGGGACGGCGGGCATGGCGACGTCCAAGACGAGGAGGGGAAGAGGGGAGAGGAGCACGGGGAGGCGCTCACAGTGGCCGTAGGGGTTCGGGCAGTGGGTGTCGAGGAGGGAGACGGGGACGTCGTCGGCGTCGAGGAGGCAGGCCGGTGGGGGAGGTCCGGCGAGGAGGATGGGGACGCGCGACGAGGTGGCGGTGACGACGGGCGACGCCGGCGAGGCGACGGGTGGGCGACGACCCGAGGCAGGGGCGCGGCGTCGATCTCGGGAGGGAGAGGCGCGGGAGGTCGTGGCGAAGCCCATGGCAGAGGGGCGATGCGGTTGGGATGGAGGGGCGCCGGCGGGGAAGGGCCCCGTCGCGGCAGTGGTGGCGGAGGCGGGCGCAGCCCGGCGACGGCGGGGCGGCGTCGGGCCCCGGCTTCGGGCTCGGGGGCAACGGGATCGGGGCGGCGTCGCCGATCTAGATCCAGGGGAGGAGAGGGGGTGCGAGGGGGGGCTCGTCGGGGACGAGGACGGCGGCCGGCGAGGCGGCTCCAGGCGAGGGCCACGAGGCCATTCCCGATCCGATCCGGATCGGGGGAAGAGGGAGACGTGGGGAGTGGGGGGGAGAGTGTGCGGTTAGGGTTTCGGGGATGGGGGTTATGGGGAGGCCGGTTGGGCCAAGGGGGAGCTGGGCCGGCCTGGCAGGTCGTGGCCCAGTTGGGCCGGTGGCCTGCTGGGCCGGAGCCCCGGGGGTTTCTCTTCCCTTTTTTTGTTGTTCCTTTTTTTCCATTATCTCTTATTATTTGTTTTCTGTTTAATTCATTTAAAAGTATTTAGGCATTTTATAAAAATGTGTTTTCTGCACTATAATTACCTATGCCATTTTTGGCACAGCCCGAACATTTTAGTTTAATATTTTGAAAACTTTTGTCGTTTGATTGATTTAGGATTTAAATTTGAAACGGTTTCGAATTAACCCGAGATTAATTACAGTGACAGAGGTGATGTGTCATCATTAGTAGGGGATTACTGTAGCTTGATTATCCGGGCGTCACAATTCTCCTCCACTACAAGAAATCTCGTCCCGAGATTTAAGAGGGGAGTAAGGGGAAAGACTAGGTTACGATATTCTAACGGATCTTCTCGAAGAAGTTAATCCCTTTCGTTGATGTCTTCAATTCTTTATTCCGATGCATCATGATAAACTTGTCATCATTTCTTCGGGAACTCCATCGTACTTACGAAAGGATAAGGGGCAGCTCACTACGACATAATGCTTTTGAGGGAAACAATCTGGGGTTAACCCATGAATTAGTATAAGATTATCTCACGAGTTGAACATATGAAATACCTCGAGAGTAAGGTACGAAGGTACCATAAGAGGCTCCAAGCGGATTGATAGTTGCTCGAAGCCTGAACCAGAGTGAGAAAGGGGTTCAGAGTAGCGAGAGTAAGTATTGCGTCTGATACCAGAATAGATCACTAGGACAGTGGCCCGTGAATTACATACGAGTCCACGCGCGAGGAATAACTTTGGGAATAGGGGGTGTACAGGACAGTCAGGTTTCGATCCTGTGGAACTGTGGGTTATGGGCCCACCATGTGGTTTTTTTTATTATTATTTTTCTAATAGGAGCAGTGACATCTTTCACGGTCATGATAGCAAGGCATGTCAGAGAGTATCATGTCAGTTATGTCGGCAACAACGTTGGTACCAAGGGCGAGGGACGAAGAGAACCACCTTCCTGCTCGTTGAACGAGGCGGACCAATAAGCAAAGTTCTCGTCCATCGGCGGTTACCGGAAGTCATCAACAGTAGAAACAGGGTTACACCAGACAGGAAGGTACACCGAGGTGTTTACCTAAGCAGGGGATTACCACTGCTCGGTTAAGTAGTTTACAAGAAAGTTTGAACAAAACAACGGGAAGGAAAATGTGCTTAAACATGTATATCAGGGGTATATCCTTCCCAAGGACAAGCAGAGCAAGATATCCATGACAGGATATTATGTAGAAAACTCCTTAGGTAGGGGAGAGAAATTTCATGACATTACCCATACAACGGTGTTTGGATAATTGAGCAAGAAACATTTAGCATTGGGCTTCAAATGTTCTTGTTGAAAATCAGAGTATCACAGACATGCTTCGAGATAGCATTGACATGGTCTTCAAGCAAAGGCCGGTTTTTAGATACTCAATGGATCCATCAGGAACAGTTTATAACATAGGTCTTACAATTTCCTCCAAGAAGAATGGTTATCCTTGCAAATAAACCATAATGATAGGTCCTCCAGCCAGGGGGGGGGGTGCTAGGCATGACATCCTGTTACCAGGTCATCAAAGGGCCAACAACATAACTCTTGGAAAGTTGTCCCAACCATCATATCTGACCGAGATTCAGATCCGATTGGTGTAATGATACCTCAGACTCAGGATGTCCGAGAATAAAAGGTGCAACACAAATAGACGAAATGACATTTCAGGATTCTCAGGAAATGAACTATGGGAGTGGGTTCCTGAAACAATAGTTCATCATTAAACCAAGGAGAGGAGGAGGTGGCTGATGGGCTCGGCGATAATCCATCGAGATTTCCGACAAGATGGATTTCCACAATTATGTGAACAAGGAGATAACATTTGTCAGATCAAATGGTATAATGATGTATGCTCGAGGAAACATACTCAATTAAACATTGGTTGAAAGGTGCACCCGAATATGGGTTGGGTTGCACGATCAATGTTAGAGTGGTGACTTGACGAACAAAAGAATTAGAATGAAACTCGACCATTACTTCAAAGCAATAGGGTTGCTAGAAGTTTTGAATTCACACCTCATAGTTCAATTGTCGGTATTCCGGTTAGAAACAACACGGGTACCAAGAAAGAATGGTGAGGGTGAGAAGTATCACCATACCAAGAATTCTTAAGAGGTGGAGTAATCCTCACGACCTTCTTGACATAAAAGATGGTAATACTCCATGGTAAAGAAGAACAAATGCTAGGTAGCAAGGAACTCGAGGTATAACACAGAACACAAACAAGTTTTTGTTGGAGGGAACGCAATAAAGAGGTCGATGACAACACAAATCATCGAGGGCAAGGATGGTATTTCTCATCATTAATTCAATTGATATCCTGGAAGAGCATCAGAATGTAGATGGTGATCATGACACATTTGTCGAGAGATTCCACGAAGATGTAATCGATCCGCGATCACATCAAGTCAAAAGAATGATGAAGCAAGAGGTTATTGGAACCATAGGTACGACACAAACTTGAAATCAAGATTGTTGTTCAAGGCGAACTGATATGACGAGGAAGATCGACGTAAGCTTAGCTCATTGTCAAAAGTTGTGCTCCGGGATTAAGGACCAGGTAGCACAGTTAAAATTTAGCATGGTAATGATATGGCCGATCAGGCTAGGAATGACATGATCGGGTACAAACTCGTAAGTAAAGAATATTAGTAAGAGTTGTTGAACCGTAATGCGGACTCGGTTCAGTTATCGGTGTCTTTGAGTGTTTAATAACTCAGAGCCCATGAAAAATTGTAATCAGTGAGTATGTAGTACTTGATGAAGAACTCATAGGAAGTTATGCAGTTCCAAGATAATCTCGAGATACCATGGGGTAATACTCGACGACAGATCAAAGTAGAGGTTGTACCGGGGTATTGATCCACAGAAGACAAGTGCTTACACTTGCATCGAAAATGGTATTTAAAGGAGAACATGGTCGGAACCACGATTGTAAAAGGCCATACCCCAGATATAAGATGAACTTATATCAAGGGAATAATTAATTTTAAAAGAAGCTTCGATGAGAAGATGTACATCGGGTCCATGGGCATGAACACAAAGTTCAAGGTCGACTCCCACTTCTCCAATGCATAACCTTTCATCCACTTCTCGCGTTCGATTAAGTTGCAGTGTTGAAATTTTATCTGGCGAAGCACCAGAAGAGTATGACTCGTGAAAACTTTCGGGTTCACACGGTCTAGAGAAAGCATATGTTCAACCCTTAGTGGCTTCTTAGAAACATATACCACAAGTTTCAAGAGTAAATAACACAAGCCCGAAAGCAGAGTATGGTTGGCCAAGCGGAGGATACAACTTAACAAAGGCATTAGGTATCAGGGGAAGAACTCACAAAGTGATCAAATGTGAAGGACACTGTCGGATAATAATCCAACAGTGGATATGGCGATCCACAATGGGGCTGATATGAGTATCGATACCCAATCAGAGGAAGAAAGATTGCAAATGCATCGGTTTATAGAACAGCTGAATAGTTCAACGCTTAATTAGCAAAGTAATTATGATTTTCAAATCAAGGGATCAGGAGCAAATGCTCTGATCAAGAATGGATAAGCTGAATAGAATTAGGGATACAATCAACGACAATTGGACTGGTCGAGAACCAATTCCAGTTAAAAGAATGGCAGCTCAGCCGGAAAGGTAATTTATAAGGATCAGTGATGATTGCGCGTATTCGCAAACATATTGAGTCAATAGACCCAAAATGATAATGACAAGGAATGTCAATAAGACTACGAGACTTATGGGATTAACCATAATGCGAGCAAGCAAGAATTTCAAGAGCCAAAGGCTCCAGAGGATTTTCGGAAGATCGAATAGTATTTTGAAGACTTTTGTGAAACTCATGAACAACTGGGGATGAGCGGATACTCGATAAGTGCAATAATTAACCGTAGGGGTATTCAGGTGACAAAGAACAGCAAGGCAGTAAGCTCAAAGGATTATCGAAACAACGACGAGTTTTTCAGGTTATCTTGTAATAACAAGACCAACTGGGGATGAATGTAAGAATAACAACTGCAAGTAGTTATCCATAAGGGTTTGCGGTGGAAGGGGAATTGCAAACGCGATGAACACAAGTTCTCGGGTTAACAGCGGAGAGTATCTTCAGGGTCTTCTGGTGCAGCAGACGATCATCAGTAACAAGGGGCTCTCCGGGTGAAAGTGATAACGAGATCCTATTGTTAGATTTAGTAAACTTCATTTAACCCGAATAGAGGAGAGATCAGAGTCCCAGAGTAAAGGTCGAGGAGTAAAAGATCCTACTACCACCCAATGGCGACGTGTGCCCATAAGACACACAGCCATGTTAGTAAAAGTTTTGCAATGTCTAGACTCGACTTCGGCCAAGGAGTTGGAAGGGGGATTCCTACAGGCAGTCGGCTCTGATACCAACTTGTGACGCCCCCGATTCAATCGTACACTAATCATGCACGCAAACGTGTACGATCAAGATCAGCGACTCACGGGAAGATATCACAACACAACTCTAAAATAAAATAAGTCATACAAGCATCATAATACAAGCCAGGGGCCTCGAGGGCTCGAATACAAGTGCTCGATCATAGACGAGTCAGCGGAAGCAACAATATCTGAGTACAGACATAAGTTAAACAAGTTTGCCTTAAGAAGGCTA
This sequence comes from Triticum aestivum, assembly GCF_018294505.1. Lineage (NCBI taxonomy): Eukaryota > Viridiplantae > Streptophyta > Magnoliopsida > Poales > Poaceae > Triticum > Triticum aestivum. The sequence continues at coordinate 58,898,942 of NC_057813.1, forward strand.
GCACAAACTGGGATACAGATCGAAAGAGGCGCAGGCCTCCTGCCTGGGATCCTCCTAAACTACTCCTGGTCGTCGTCAGCGGGCTGCACGTAGTAGTAGGCACCTCCGGTGTAGTAGTCGTCATCGACGGTGGCGTCTGGCTCCTGGGCTCCATCGTCTGGTTGCAGCAATCGAGTAGAGATAGGGGGAAAAGGGGGGAACAATGCAACCGTGAGTACTCATCCAAAGTACTCGCAAGCAAGGAGCTACACTACATATGCATGGATATATGTGTAAAGGGCCATATCAGTGGACTGAACTGCAGAATGCCAGAATAAGAGGGGGATAGCTAGTCTTATCGAAGACTACGCTTCTGGTCACCTCCGTCTTGCAACAGGTAGAAGAGGGTAGGTTGAAGTCCTCCAAGCAACATCACATAGCAATAATCCTACCCGGCGATCCCCTCCTCGTATCCCTGAGAGAGAGCGACCACCGGTTGTATCTGGCACTTGGAAGGGTGTGTTTTATTAAGTATCCGGTTCTAGTTGTCATAAGGTCAAGGTACAACTCCAAGTCGTCCTGTTACCGAAGATCACGGCTATTCGAATAGATTAACTTCCCTGCAGGGGTGCACCAACTTACCCAACACGCTTGATCCCATTTGGCCGGACACACTTTCCCGGGTCATGCCCGGCCGCGAAAGATCAACACGTCGCAGCCCCACCTAGGCTCAACAGAGAGGCCAGCACGCCGGTCTAAACCTAAGCGCACAGGGGTCTGGGCCCATCGCCCATAGCACACCTGCACGTTGCGTACGCGGCCGAAAGCAGAACTAGCCCCCTTAATACAAGAGCAGGCTTACGTTCCAATCCGGCGCGCGCCACTCAGTCGCTGGCGTCACGAAGTGCTTCGGCTGATACCACGACGCCGAGTGCCCATATCTTTCCCACGTAGTTGGTTAGTGCGTATAGGCTCGTAGCCAACTCAGATCAAATACCAAGATCTCGTTAAGCGTGTTAAGTATCCGCGAACGCCGAACAGGGCCAGGCCCACCTCTCTCCTAGGCGGTCTCAACCTGCCCTGTCGCTCCGCCACAAAGATCCACTCGCGGGTGCTCCACCAGCCGACCCGACTTTAGTCTCCACATGTATCATGTATAAAGTATATAGTATATACCCGTGATCACCTCCCGAGTGATCACGGCCCGATAGTATAGCACGGCTGACGGACAAGAATGTAGGGCCACAGATGAATATACTAGCATCCTATACTAAGCATATAGGATTGCAGGTAAAGGTAACAACAGTAGTATCAAGGACAGGCTATGCATCAGGATAGGTATAACAGAAAGCAGTAACATGCTACACTACTCTAATGCAAGCAGTATAGAGTAGAATAGGCGATATCTGGTGATCAAGGGGGGGGGCTTGCCTGGTTGCTCTGGCAAGAGAGAGGGGTCGTCAACTCCGTAGTCGAACTGGGCCGCAGCAGCGTCGGTCTCGTAGTCTACCGGAGAGAAGAGGGGGAAGAAACAATGAATACCATGTAAACATATGCATATCGATGCATGACATGACAAGTAACGATGCTAGGCGGGCCCTAACGTGGTATGAGGTGGTACCGGTTAAGGGGGAAACATCCGGGAAAATATCCCCGGGGTTTCGTGTTTTCGGGCAGAGGAGCCGGAGGGGGAAAGTTGCGGGTTCGATAGGTTAGGGGTGTGTGGCGGACGAACGGACTGCGTATCCGGATTCGTCTCGTCGTTCTGAGCAACTTTCATGTTGAAAATATTTTAATCCGAGTTACGGATTAAAAGATATGATTTTCTAAAGATTTTATTAATTTCTGGAATTTAATTAATTATTTATCCCAACATTATCCAGAATAGTAAATGATGACGTCAGCATGACATCAGAGTGATGTCAGCAGTCAACGTTGACCATTGACCTGGTCAACCTGACGTGTGGGTCCAGTGGGACCCACCTGTCATTCTCTGTTTAGGTTAATTACAGATTAGTTAATTTAATTAGTGATTAGGTTAATCTAATCAGGATTAATTAACTTAATTAATTAATTAATTAATAACTAATTTTATTAAACCATTTTTATTTTTAATTATTATTTTTATTTTTAATTCTAATTCTCTTTTTTTTAATAAAACGTTATGGGGCGTGGGGCCCCATTGTCATAGGGCCAATGGGGGCCTTAGCGTTACGGGCATGCGGGCGTGCGCCCGAGTCCACCCGGGAAGGGGGCAACGGGCGCCTAGGCGGGCGCTCGCCCGCAGGGAGTGCGACGGGGCGAGGCCGGTGGCCAGGGCGGCCGCGGTGGCCGGCCGGCGTGGGGGGGGGGAACGGAGTGCGGGGCCGGCGACGAGCGGGCCCGTGGGCGGCAGGGTAGCGGGGCGCGGTGGTGGTGCGAGAAGGCGACGGCAGGACTGGCAGAGGAGAGGCCGGGCCACGGGCGGGTGCGGTGCGCGGGCACGGCGCGGTGAGCGCGCACACGGGACGGCGGGCATGGCGACGTCCAAGACGAGGAGGGGAAGAGGGGAGAGGAGCACGGGGAGGCGCTCACAGTGGCCGTAGGGGTTCGGGCAGTGGGTGTCGAGGAGGGAGACGGGGACGTCGTCGGCGTCGAGGAGGCAGGCCGGTGGGGGAGGTCCGGCGAGGAGGATGGGGACGCGCGACGAGGTGGCGGTGACGACGGGCGACGCCGGCGAGGCGACGGGTGGGCGACGACCCGAGGCAGGGGCGCGGCGTCGATCTCGGGAGGGAGAGGCGCGGGAGGTCGTGGCGAAGCCCATGGCAGAGGGGCGATGCGGTTGGGATGGAGGGGCGCCGGCGGGGAAGGGCCCCGTCGCGGCAGTGGTGGCGGAGGCGGGCGCAGCCCGGCGACGGCGGGGCGGCGTCGGGCCCCGGCTTCGGGCTCGGGGGCAACGGGATCAGGGCGGCGTCGCCGATCTAGATCCAGGGGAGGAGAGGGGGTGCGAGGGGGGGCTCGTCGGGGACGAGGACAGCGGCCGGCGAGGCGGCTCCAGGCGAGGGCCACGAGGCCGTTCCCGATCCGATCCGGATCGGGGGAAGAGGGAGACGTGGGGAGTGGGGGGGAGAGTGTGCGGTTAGGGTTTCGGGGATGGGGGTTATGGGGAGGCCGGTTGGGCCAAGGGGGAGCTGGGCCGGCCTGGCAGGTCGTGGCCCAGTTGGGCCGGTGGCCTGCTGGGCCGGAGCCCCGGGGGTTTCTCTTCCCTTTTTTTTGTTGTTCCTTTTTTTCCATTATCTCTTATTATTTGTTTTCTGTTTAATTCATTTAAAAGTATTTAGGCATTTTATAAAAATGTGTTTTCTGCACTATAATTACCTATGCCATTTTTGGCACAGCCCAAACATTTTAGTTTAATATTTTGAAAACTTTTGTCGTTTGATTGATTTAGGATTTAAATTTGAAACGGTTTCGAATTAACCCGAGATTAATTACAGTGACAGAGGTGATGTGTCATCATTAGTAGGGGATTACTGTAGCTTGATTATCCGGGCGTCACACATCCATAGGACCATGCAATTAAGCCTCGTAGATCGAAACATAGGTGGTCCTGTGAACTAAAATAGATGAACTTCAGACTCCAAATTCAGGGGAAAAGTAATACTTATAAATGCGGGACCGGTGGTCCTGTGTGGTCTTCGCCGGTTTCCCTTAGTTAACCGATGCATGTACGGTTTTTGGGTCCGGTTTTCCTTATTAACCGGACCAACTCTCTTCTTCTATATGCAAATGCGGGAGCTCCCCGCCCTCTGTCGAGGTTTCGTCAAAAAAAATACTTATAAATTGTCCAGGCAAATTTCTTTGCAAAACTATATTTCAATATGAGTGTTGCTTAGAATAATCTGTATCAAAGTATTTGGTTGATCCTTTTGAATAAATCACGGTGGTAGGATCTAATACAAATCCCATGTCATCGAACAATAATGTTGGTTAGTACATAGAATATAAGATTACTTGGGAACAATAATGCAGATGAGTTTAATAAAGAAATAACTTAAATAACTGATAACAGTGTAATGCAGTGGCACTCTCAATGGTCCACATGAGAACAAAGAGAAAAGTTTTACATCACATATTTTAGTATCTTGAAGGTTATAAAGAGAAAAACCATGTATTTCTTGCAAAGTAATCAATGCACATATATTATGGCATGATAACTTGTAACCAGTTTGTAGAGCAGATGGAATTTGTGAAGAAAAAAATATCATAACTTGTAAAGCACTGACGAAAAACTAACTTGCTAGCGTTGAGTATTTTCATAGCGCCCATGGTACTCCATTTTTCCTTGGGGCAGCGGAAGTTACTTATTCAAAGCGGTGGCCGCCTGAATAAACACGTATCGTTCTAACATAAATCACTCACGGGAGAAAAAAATGAAGAAAAGGGTAAAGTGGAAGCTAATTTGAGCTCTAATTTTTTACCGAGCTTCTTAGATGTCATCTCAGCGTAAATTTTTGCAGAGTTGGGGTCTCTTGTCTTTGATGTATAACAATCTCAGTTTTTTTACAAAATGGTTTGTAATTTTGTTATCAAATCTTTATATGAAAATACCGTTAACACATAATATTTTAGGTGTGCTTGCATTCTCCTAAAAAAAGAAAGCGTATTTGCATTTTTTTTCAGAACACGGTTCATGCATTCTTACTGGCCACGATTACAATTTTTTTTTCGAATACGCATGAGTGTGCGTACTATATATTAAAGAGGAGAAAGGGGGAAAGAAGCCCCTCCACATTGGTGGTTACATATTTACATAACCCCAACTCCACCCAAGATCCACGAGCTAACTACTCACCTCCTGACCCACCTCCATGGCCGCGAGGAACTGGTCCATGTCTACTTTAAGTAATCCTGCTACCTTCCACGTCCTACACTCAGCCGCTACCCTATGAATTACAAACGCGCTCGACAGAGCATCGCCATCAAACACTATGCTATTTCGATGCATCCATAGCTCCCACAAAACAAGAATGATTAAAGCCCGTGCATCCTTTTTCGCCGTGGCTCATTCCTCGGTGGCCACGATTACTATTCATGCGGGATTACTATGCGTGCTTAACTAATAAGTACATTTAGTATTCATGGGAGCTGTACGGTACACTGTTTATTGATTGCCACATGTCAATTTCACATAGCACTCAAAAATTTGGGAAAAAGGAGGGAGCCCCTAGGTTAGTCGGTTTAATATAGTAGTATATACGTACGAAGCTATCACCACCGATCACTGATGATGGTGTCGGAGGGCATTGATAGAAAAAGAGGCTTCCGTCCAGCCCCATTAGTCGCGAAACTGTAGGAACCACGACTAATGAAGTCTTTAGTCGCGGTTCGGCAGATGAACCGCGACCAAATGCCTGGGCCCAGGGCGCTCACGGGCTTTAGTCGCGGTTGGCCAGGCCAACCGCGACTAAAGGTGCCCAAAGGCCTTTAGTCGCGGTTGGCCAGGCCAACCGCGACTAAAGCTCCTCCCTTTTAGTCCCGGTTTGTGGCACGAACTGGAACTAATGGGGTTGAGACCTTTAGTCCCGGTTCGTGCCACGAACCGGTACTAAAGGTCCCATTTTCAAACTCTAACCCCCCCCCCCCCGGATCGCCTTTTCAGTTTTAAAAAAAATAAAAGAAAATAATGGAAATGTCAAAAAAATAAAAGAAAATAAGTTTCTCATGTGATATGTGGTCTAGTTGTTGGGAAAATTTGCAAATGTGAATTTTGACTTTATTTGCAAAATCTCTCTGAAATTTGTAAAAATGGGCATAACTTTTGCATACTAACTCGGATGAAAAAGTTTTTTATATGAAAAATTATCTACTCGAAAAGTTACATCCAAATTTAACGGGGGGAACCCCGTTAAACATTTTCAAAATCCTCAAAAACCTAATAGAAAAAAGTTACGGGGCTTGTAAGATCTAGAGTGGAAAAAATTGAAAAATATTCAAACAGTGGGCAAACTATGGTCAAACAATGGTCAAACTAATTATTCTAGAATATTAGTGTTACTAAATAATTATTTTAATTATTTCAATTTTGGTCAAATCTGGTCAAACTGTGGTCAACTGTGGTCAAACTGTGGTCAAACAATGGTCAAACTAATTATTCAAGAAATATTAGTGTTACTAAATAATTATTGTTTTTTTAAAACAATAGTTTCAAACTCAAACAGTGAAATGTGTCACTTCATGCTCAAGCAAAATTCCTGAAGGTTAATAGGATTGACATCTTATTATTGTCAGGAAAACAACAAGTGCAGACTTGGAGCGTGGGAGAATAGAACCCGGAAGTTAAGCGTGCTTGGGCTGGAGTAGTGAGAGGGATGGGTGACCGGTTGGGAAGTTAGATGATTTGGAATGATGAGGGGTGATAAAAGAATAAATTGAGAAGTGATGAGGGGTGGTGATTAGAGACTAGAGGTTAAAATAATTCAGAAATTTGAAAAAAAAAATTCAATTTTTTTTTCAAAAACCTGTGGCGGCCTTTAGTCGCGGTTAGCCACAAGAACCGCGACTAAAGGTCCTCCGCCCCGACGGCCACCTGGCGCCCACGTGGACAGGCCTTTAGTCGCGGTTCTTAAGCAACCGCGACTAAAGGGGGGGGGGGCCTTTAGTCGCGCCCGTTCGGTCGCGGTTGCGCAACCGCGACTAATGGCAGTTGCGAACCGCGACCAAAGGCCCTTTTTCCACTAGTGGGGGCAAGCGATGGGGGAAAAATTTGTCGCCCATGTCAAAACAAACGAGTAGCACTAATTCGTACTCCCTCCGTTCCCAAATATAAGTCTCTTTAGAGATTCCAACAAGTGACTACATACGAAGGAAAATGAGTAAATCTATACTCTAAAATATATCTACACACATTTGTATGTTGTAGTCCATTTAAAATGTCTAAAAGACTTATATTTAGAAACGGAGGGAGTACTTTTCTTTCTTTGCCAAAAGACATACTATAAAAGTTTATTGAAAGTATCACCAAATGACCACTACCATCAGAACGTGTCATCTATGCGTCAACATCGCTGCTCCCACTTTGGAGTCAGCCTGGCCTTACCGGTGATAGCCGGAAAGTCTTCGGACACGTGCCCCTAAGGAGCCGCAGTCATCGTCATTGAACCCTTGAATCGATCTGAAGTGTCTGACACCAGATCCCGCTGTCACGCACGTACGGCGAGAAACCCTAACCTCGCCACCCCAAGGAGATGACGTGAATCTATGTCGAAACTCTGTGGACTCTATCCCCACGAAGGAATTCGAGGAGGATTGAAGCCGGAAGACCAACTCAAAGATGAAGCGACGCCATCCGGCTGTGCGGCGCCCCTGTGAGGACTAAAAAAGCCCAACCTAAACTACTAGCCATAGCCGAGGCATCGGGATTAGCGTCCCTCCCACCAACCGCTGGAGAGGAAGGCGGACCGGGGGGGGGGGGGGAGTGTGCTGGGGAACGTAGTAATTTCAAAAAAATTCCTACGATCACACAAGATCTATCTAGGTGATGCATAGAGGGGAGAGTGTTGTCTACGTACCCTCGTTGACCAAAAGCGGAAGCGTTAAGTAAAGCGGTTGATGTAGTCGAACGTCTTCGCGATCCAACCGGTCAAGTTACGAATGCACGGCACCTCCGCGATCTGCACACGTTCAGCTCGGTGACGTCCCTCAAACTCTAGATCTAGCTGAGGCCGAGGGAGAGTTCCGTCAGCACGACGGCGTGGAGACGGTGATGATGAAGTTACCGGCGCAGGGCTTCGCCTAAGCACTACGACGATATGACCAAGGTGTATAACTGTGGGAGGGGGGGGGGCACCGCACACAGCTAAGACAAATCTTTTGTGTTCTAGGGTGCCCCCTGCCCCCGTATATAAAGGAGCAAGGGGGGAGGCCGACCGGCCCTCCTAGGGAGCGCCAAGAGAGGGGAAACCTACTAGGACTCCAAGTCCTAGTAGGTTTCCACCTAAGGAAGAGGGGGAAGGGAAGGAAAGGGGGGGCGCCGCCCCCCTTCCCTTGTCCTATTCGGACTCAAGGGGGGGGGGCAGCCCCTCCTGGCCCTTCCTCTTCTCCCACTAAGGCCCATCTAGGCCCGCTAGTTCCCCCAGGGGGTTCCGGTAACCCTCCGGCACTCCGGTTTTATCCGAAAGTTCCCCGGAACACTTTCGATGTCCGAATATAGTCGTCCAATATATCAATCTTTATGTCTCGACCATTTCGAGACTCCTCATCATGTTCGTGATCACATCCGGGACTACGAACAATCTTCGATTCATATCACATAGACTCATAATACCAATAGTCATCGAACGTTAGGCGTGCGGACCCTACGGGTTCGAGAACTATGTAGACATGACCAAGATACGTCTCCGGTCAATAACGAACAATGGAACCTAGATGCTCATATTGGTTCCTACATATTCTACGAAGATCTTTATCGGTCAAACCGCATAACAACGTACGTTGTTCCCTTTGTCATCGCTATGTTACTTGCCCGAGATTCGATCGTCGGTATCATCATACCTAGTTCAATCTCATTACCGGCAAGTCTCTTTACTCGTTCTGTAATACTTCATCCCGCAACTAACTCATTAGTCACAAGCTTGCAAGGCTTATAGTGATGAGTATTACCGAGAGGGCCCATAGATACCTCTCCGAAACATGAAGTGACAAATCCTAATCTCGATCTATGCCAACCCAACAAACACCTTCGGAGACACCTGTAGAGCACCTTTATAATCACCCATTTACGTTGTGACATTTGGTAGCACACAAAGTGTTCCTCTGGTATTCGTGAGTTGCATAATATTATAGTATGAGGAACATGTATAAGTCATGAAGAGAGCAGTAGCAATGAAACTGTAACGATCATGATGCTAAGCTAACGGATGGTTCTTGTCCATCACATCATTCTCCTAATGATGTGATCCCGTTTATCAAATGACAACACATGTCTATGGTCAGGAAACATAACCATCTTTGATTAACGAGCTAGTTAAGTAGAGGCATACTAGGGACACTATGTTTTGTCTATGTATTCACACATGTAATAAGTTTCTAGTTAATACAATTCTAGCATGAATAATAAACATTGATCATGAAATAAGGAAATAAATAATAACTTTATTATTGCCTCTAGGGCATATTTCCTTCAGTCTCCCACTTGCACTAGAGTCAATAATCTAGTTCACATCGCTATGTGATTTAACATCAATAGTTCACATTTGTATATGATTAACACCCATAGTTCACATCACCATGTGACCAACAACCAAAGCATTTACTAGAGTCAATAATCTATTTCACATTGCTATGTTATTAACACCCAAAGATTACTAAGGTGTGATCATATTTTGCTTATAAGAGAAGTTTAGTCAACGGGTCTGTCACATTCAGAGCCGTATGTATTTTGCAAATATTCTATGTCTACAATGCTCTGCATAGAGATACTCTAGCTAATTGCTCCCATTTTCAATTGTATCCAGACTGAGACTTTAGAGTCATCTAGATCGGTGTAAAAGCTTGCGGCAACATAACTCTTTACGACGAACTCTTTATAACCCCCATCACCGAGAAACATTTCCTTAGTCCTCTCTATAGATAATTTTGACCACTGTCCAGTGATCCACTCTTAGATCAGTATTGTACCCCTTGCCAAACTCATGTCAAGGTACACAATAGGTCTGGTACACAGCACATCATACTTTATAGAACCTATGACTGTGGCACATGGAATGACTCTCATTCTCTTTCTATCTTCTGCCATGGTCGGGCTTTGAGTCTTACTCAACTTTACACCTTGTAATACAGGCAAGAACCCTTTCTTTGACTGATCCATTTTGAACTTCTTCAAAATCTTATCAAGGTATGCGCTTTGTGAAAGTCCAATTAAGCGTCTTGATCTATCTCTATAGATCTTGATGCCCAATATAAAAGCAGATTCACCGAGGTCTTTCATTGAAAAACTCTTATTCAAGTATCCTCTTATGCTATCTAGAAATTCTATATCATTTTGAATCAACAATATGTCATGCATATATAATATTAGAAATGCTACAGAGCTCCCACTCACTTTCTTGTAAATATAGGCTTCTCCAAAAGTCTGTAAAAAACCATATGCTTTGATCACACTATCAAAACGTTTATTCCAACTCTGAGAGGCTTGCACCAGTCCATAGATGGATCGCTAGAGCTTGCACACTTTGTTAGCACCTTTAGGATTGGTAAAACCTTCTTGTTGTATCATATACAACTCTTCTTTAAGAAATCCATTAAGGAATGCAGTTTTGACATCCATTTGCTAGATTTCATCAAATGTGACAACTGCTAACATGATTCGGACAGACTTAAGCATCGCTACGAGTGAGAAAATCTCATCGTAGTCAACACCTTGAACTTGTCGACACTTTTTGCGACAATTCGAGCTTTGTAGATAGTAACACTACCATCAGCGTCCGTCTTTCTCTTGAAGATCCATTTATTTAATATGGCTTGCCGATCATCGGGCAAGTCCACCAAAGTCCACACTTTGTTCTCATACATGGATCCCATCTCAGATTTCATGGCCTCAAGCCATTTCGTGGAATCTGGGCTCATCATCGCTTCCTCATAGTTTTTAGGTTCATCATGGTCTAGTAACATGACTTCCAGAATAGGATTACCATATCACTCTGGTGCGGACCGTACTCTGGAAGACCTACGAGGTTCTATAGTAACTTGATCTGAAGTTTCATGATCATCATCATTAGCTTCCTCACTAATTGGTGTAGGAATCATTGGAACTGATTTCTGTGATGAAGTACTTTCCAATTCGAGAGAAGGTACAATTATCTCATCAAGCTCTACTTTCCTCCCACTCACTTCTTTCGAGAGAAACTCCTTCTCTAGAAAGGATCCATTCTTATCAACGATCTTGCCTTCGGATCTGTGATAGAAGGTGTACCCAACAGTTTCTTTTGGGTATCCTATGAAGACGCATTTCTCCGATTGGGGTTCGAGCTTATCAGTTTGAAGCTTTTTCACATAAGCATCGCAGCCCCAAACTTTAAGAAACGACAACTTTGGTTTCTTGCCAAACCATAGTTCATAAGGCAGCGTCTCAATGGATTTTGATGGTGCCTTATTAAAGTGAATGCAGCTGTCTCTAATGCATAACCCCAAAACAATAGTGGTAAATCGGTAAGAGACATCATAGATTGCACCATATCCAATAAAGTGCAGTTATGATGTTCGGACACACCATTACGTTGTGGTGTTCCAGGTGGCGTGAGCTGTGAAACTATTCCACATTGTTTTAAATGAAGGCCAAACTCGTAACTCAAATATTCTCCTCCACGATCAGATCGTAGAAACTTTATTTTCATGTTACGATGATTCTCCACTTCACTTTGAAATTCTTTGAACTTTTCAAATGTTTCAGACTTGTGTTTCACTAAGTAGATATACTCATATCTGCTCAAATCATCTGTGAAGGTCATAAAATAATGATACCCATCACGAGCATCAACACTCATTGGACCGCATACATCGGTATGTATTATTTCCAATAAGTCACTAGCTCGTTCCATTGTTCTGGAGAACGGAGTTTTAGTCATCTTGCCCATAATGCACGGTTCGCAAGCATCAAATGATTCATAATCAAGTGATTCCAAAAGTCCATCAGCATGGAGTTTCTTCATGCGCTTTACACCTATATGACCCAAACGGCACTGCCACAAATAAGTTGCACTATCATTATCAGCTTTGCATATTTTGGCATCAATACTATGAATATGTGTATTACCATGATCCAGATTCAATAAACCATCAACATTGGGTGTATGACCATAGAAGGTTTTATTCATGTAAACAGAATAACAATTATTCTCTATCTTAAATGAATAACCGTATTGCAATTAACATGATCTAATCATATTCATGCCCAACGCAAACACCAAATAACATTTATTTAGGTTCAACACTAATCCCAAAAGTATAGGGAGTGCTCGATGATGATCATATCAATCTTGGAACCACTTCCAACACACATCGTAACTTCATCCTCAATTAGTCTCTATTTATTCTGCAACTCCTGTTTCGAGTTACTAATCTTAGCAACCGAACAAGTATCAAATACCCAGGGATTACTACGAGCACTAGTAAGGTACACATAAATAATATGTATATCAAATATACCTTTGTTCACTTTGCCATCCTTCTTATCTGCCAAATACTTGGGGCAGTTCCGCTTCCAGTGACCAGTCCCTTTGTAGTAGAAGCACTCAGTCTCAGGCTTAGGTCCAGACTTGGGCTTCTTCACTTGAGCAGCAACTTGCTTGTCGTTCTTCTTGAAGTTCCCCTTCTTCCCTTTGCCCTTCTTCTTGAAACTAGTGGTCTTGTTGACCATCAACACTTGATGCTCCTTCTTTGATTTCTACCTTCATCGATTTTAGCATCACGAAGAGCTCGGGAATTTCTTTCGTCATCCCTTGCATATTATAGTTCATCATGAAGTTCCAGTAACTTGGTGATGGTGACTAGAGAACTCTGTCAATCACTATCTTATCTGGAAGATTAACTCCCACTTGATTGAAGCAATTGTAGTACCCAGACAATATGATCACATGCTCACTGCGTGAGCTATTCTCCTCCATCTTTTAGCTATAGAACTTGTTGGAGACTTCATATCTCTCAACTTGGGTATTTGCTTGAAATATTAACTTCAACTCCTGGAACATCTCATATGGTCCATGACGTTCAAAACGTCTTTGAAGTCCCGATTCTAAGCCGTAAAGCATGGTGCACTAAACTATCAAGTAGTCATCATATTAAGGTAGCCAAATGTTCATAACGCCTGCATCTGCTCCTGCAATAGTTTTGTCACCTAGCAGCGCATCAAGGACATAATTCTTCTGTGTAGCAATGAGGATAAACCTCAGATCATGGACTCAGTCCGCATCATTACTACTATCATCTTTCAACTTAGTTTTCTCTAGGAATATATAAAAAAACATAGGGAAGCTAGAACGCGAGCTATTGATCTACAACATAATTTGCAAAATACTACCAGGACTAAGTTCATGATAAATTAAAGTTCAATTAATCATATTACTTAAGAACTCCCACTTAAATAGACATCCCTCTAGTCATCTAAGTGATCACGTGATCCAAATCAACTAAACCATGTCTGCTCATCACATGAGATGGAGTAGCTTTCAATGGTGAACATCACTATGTTGATCATATCTACTATATGATTCACGCTCGACCTTTCGGTCTCCAGTGTTCTGAGGCCATATCTGCATATGCTAGGCTCGTCAAGTTTAACCCGAGTATTCTGCGTGTGCAAAACTGGCTTGCACCCGTTGTATGTGAAGGTAGAGCTTATCACACCCGATCATCACGTGGTGTCTCGACACGATGAACTGTTGCAACGGTGCATACTCAGGGAGAACACTTATAACTTGAAATTTAGTGAGAGATCATCTTATAATGCTATCGCCGAACTAAGCAAAATAAGATGCATAAAGGATAAACATCACATGAAATCAATATAAGTGATATGATATGGCCATCATCATCTTGTGCCTTTGATCTCCATCTCCAAAGCACCGTCATGATCATCATTGTCACCGGCTTGACACCTTGATCTTTCATCGAACCATCGTGGTCGTCTCGCCAACTATTGCTTCTATGACTATCGCTACCGCTTAGTGATAAAGTAAAGCAATTACATGGCGATTGCATTTCATACAATAAAGCAACAACCATATGGCTCCTGCCAGTTGCCGATAACTTTTACAAAACATGATCTTCTCATACAACAATTTATATATCATCACATCTTGACCATATCACATCTCAACATGCCCTGCAAAAACAAGTTAGACGTCCTCTACTTTGTTGTTGCAAGTTTTACGTGGCTGCTACGGGTTTAGCAAGAACGGTTCTTACCTAAGCATCAAAACCACAACGATTTTTCGTCAAGTGTGCTGTTTTAACCTTCAACAAGGACCAGGCATAGCCATACTCGATTCAACTAAAGTTGGAGAAACAGACACTCACTAGCCACCTGTGTGTGAAGCACGTCGGTACAACCAGTCTCGCGTAAGCGTACGCGTAATGTCAGTCTGAGCTGCTTCATCCAACAATACCGATGAATTAAAGTATGACATGCTGGTAAGCAGTATGACTATTATCGCCCACAACTCTTTGTGTTCTACTCGTGCATATAACATCTACGCATAGACCTGGCTCGGATGCCACTGTTGGGGAACGCAGTAATTTCAAAAAATTTCTTACGATCATGCAAGATCTATCTAGGTGATACATAGCAACGAGAGGGGAGAGTGTTGTCTACGTACCCTCGTAGACCAAAAGCGGAAGCGTTAAGTAACGCGGTTGATGTAGTAGAACGTCTTTGCGATCCAACCGATCAAGTACCGAACACACGACACCTCCGCGATCTGCACACGTTCAGCTCGGTGACATCCCTCGAACTCTAGATCTGGCTGAGGCCAAGGGAGAGTTCCATCAGCATGACGGAGTGGCGATGGTGATGATGAAGTTACCGGCGCAGGGCTTCGCCTAAGCACTACAACGATATGACCGAGGTGTGTAACTGTGGAGGGGGAACCGCACACGGCTAAGACAAATCTTCTGTGTTCTAGGGTGCCCCCTGCCTCTGTATATAAAGGAGCAAGGGGGAGGCCGGCCGGCCCTCCTAGGGTGCACCAAAGAGGGGAAACCTACTAGGACTCCAAGTCCTAGTACGTTTCCACCTAAGGAAGAGGGGGAAGGAGGAAGGAAGAGTGTGAAGGGAAGGAAAGGGGGCGCGCCGCCCCCCTTCCCTTGTCCTATTCAGACTCAAGGGGGGAGGGGGCGGCCAGCCCCTACTAGCCCTTCCTCTTCTCCCACTAAGGCCCATCTAGGCCCATTAGTTCCCCCGGGGGTTCCGGTAACCCTGCGGCACTCCGGTTTTATCCGAAACTTCTTCGAAACACTTCTGGTGTCCGAATATAGTCGTCCAATATATCAATCTTTATGTCTCGACCATTTAGAGACTCCTCACCATGTCCGTGATCACATCCGGGACTCTGAACAATCTTCGGTACATCATATCATATAAACTCATAATACCAGTCGTCATTGAACGTTAAGCGTGCAGACCCTACGGGTTCGAGAACTATGTAGACATGACCGAGACACGTCTCCGGTCAATAACCAAAAGCGGAACCTGGATGCTCATATTGGTTCCTACATATTCTATGAAGATCTTATCGGTCAAACCGCATAACAACATACGTTGTTCCCTTTGTCACCGGTATGTTACTTGCCCGAGATTCGATCGTCGGTATCATCATACCTAGTTCAATCTCGTTACCAGCAAGTCTCTTTACTTGTTTCATAATACTTCATCCCGCAACTAACTCATTAGTCACAATGCTTGCAGGGCTTATAGTGATGAGTATTACCGAGAGGGCCCAGAGATGCTTCTCCGAAACACGGAGTGACAAATCCTAATCTCGATCTATGCCAACCCAACAAACACCTTCGGAGACACCCGTAGAGCACCTTTATAATCACCCATTTACGTTGTGACGTTTGGTAGCACACAAAGTGTTCCTCCGGTATTCGGGAGTTGCATAATCTCATAGTCCGAGGAACATTTATAAGTCATGAAGAGAGCAGTAGCAATGAAACTGTAATGATCATGATGCTAAGCTAATGGATGGGTCTTGTCCATCACATCATTCTCCTAATGATGTGACCCTGTTTATCTAATGACCACATGTTTATGGTCAGGAAACGTAACCATCTTTGATCAACGAGCTAGTTAAATAGAGGCATACTAGGGACACTCTGTTTTGTCTATGTATTCACACATGTAGTAAGTTTCTGGTTAATACAATTATAGCATAAATAATAAACATTTATCATGAAATAAGGTAATAAATAATAACTTTATTATTGCTTCTAGGGCATATTTCCTTCAGAGTGACTCCACGGTCTTGTCGGTGGAGCTTGGAGGAAAGGAGAACTTTGCCCTAGCAACCCATATACATGAGGGGAAGGAAAAGATACCACTAATTCATACCTCATAGTAACTACCGTGTCCATAAAATCATATTGTAATGAGCAGCAACTCACTTAATAAGTAAGAACAATGTAACTGAAAAATGCCTCATATAAGTAAAAGTCCATTTACAAAGGTGAAAGTGCAACTAATCCCCGGGTGGTTTTGGTAATTCATAAAAACATATAGCTCATTGAACTAATATCCATTCAAGTTGAATATTTTAGAAAGTTCAATGATTGGCAATAGCATGGACTAGAGATGTGGACCCCTCAAAATGCTAACGACAAAGATTGACAAAAGCTCAAGACTCTTCATTTCTATTTTAGTGATCCAAGATCACATTGAGTCCATAGGAAAAGCCAATACTATTAAAAGGGGATGAGGTGTTGCTTAATGATCTACTTGCTCAAAATGCTTAGTGATATGCTCCAAAGCCCTCAACCACTTTCTCAAATCCAAATATGTCCTAAACCTAAAGTAAAACTCGGCCCTACCGAT
Source organism: Triticum aestivum (assembly GCF_018294505.1). Classification (NCBI taxonomy): domain Eukaryota; kingdom Viridiplantae; phylum Streptophyta; class Magnoliopsida; order Poales; family Poaceae; genus Triticum; species Triticum aestivum. The sequence goes on from NC_057813.1 coordinate 58,915,485, forward strand.
TTGATCTATCCGGCGCCACCGAGTTCCTTTGACATAGCCATAGCCAGAAACCCTAATCAATTTGGTCTCACCGATAGGGATTTCGGTCTCACTGAGATGGGATTGCAAACTCTCTATTTCCCTTCGTAACATTTTAGTCTCACCGAAATAAGCGATCTGTCCCACCGAGTTCGTAATGCAAACTCTCTATTTCCTTTTCGTAACATTTCGGTCTTACCAAAGTGAGCGATCGGTCCCATCGAGTTTGCCTGACCAACTATCTGGTTTGCTTATTGCTGAAATCGGCCCCAACGAGTTCATGCAATCGGTCACACCGAGATGAGGTTTTGCCTAACCCTAGCACATCAGTCCCACCAAGTTGATCATGTCGGTCCCACTGAGATTCCTAATGTTCACATTTTGAACTAAATCGGTCTCACCGAGTTCACCTATTCGGTCTGACCGAGTTGGGTCAAATGTGTGTAATGGTTAGATTTTGTGTGGAGGCTATATATACCCCTTCACCCCCTTCTCTATTCAAGAGAGAGCCATCAGAACATGCCTACACTTCCACTACTCATTTTCGAGAGAGAACCACCTACTCATGTGTTGAGACCAAGACATTCCAAGCCAACCACAAGAATCTTGATCTCTAGCCTTCCCCAAGTTGCTTTCCACTCAAATCATCTTTCCACCATAGCCAAATCAGAGAGAGAGAGAGAGTTGAGTGTTTGGGAGACTATCATTTGAAGCACAAGAGCAAGGACTTCATCATCAACACACCATCTATTACCTTTTGGAGAGTGATGTCTCCTAGATTGGTTAGGTGTCACTTGGTAGCTAGCCTTCGTCAAGTTTGTGGAGTTGAACCAAGGAGTTTGTAAGGGTAAGGAGATTGCCTACTTCGTGAAGATCTACCCAATCTCTAGTTTGGTGCGCCACTACTAGGAAAACGGTTATAGATGAAATGGACATTAATGGCGCACCACATACTATATAGCAGTGGCGCACCACCTATAGGTGCGCCATTAAACTCCAAATACTAATGCGCACCACATACACGGTGCGCCATTACTAACATTTTTTTTTCAAAACTAGTAATGGCGCACGAGGGGATAGTGCGCCATTACTTGTTTAACTAGTAATGGCACACCACACCCTTAGTGCGCCACTACTAACAATTTTTTTATTTATTTTTCATAACTAGTAATGGCGCACCAGTGGATAGTGCGCCATTACTAGTTAAAACTAGTAATGGCGCACCACACCCTCGGTGCGCCACTACTAACAGTTTTTTTCAAAGTTAGTAATGGCGCACCGTGGGTGTGGTGCACCATTACAAGTTTTAACTAGACTAGTAATGGCGCACCACACCCACGGTGCGCCATTAAACTAGTAATGGCGCACCACACCCATGGTGCGCCATTACTAACTTTGACCCAAAATTCCCCCAAATGCACCCCCCGGTGGACCGCCTTTTCAGTTTAAAAAAATAAAAGAAAATAAGTTTCCCATGTGATATGTGGTCTAGTTGTTGGGAAAATTTACAAATATGAATTTCGACTTTATTTGCAAAATCTCTCTGGAATTTGTCAAATGGGCATAACTTTTGCATACGAACTCGGATTAAAAAAATTTTTATATGAAAAATCATCTACTCGAAAAGTTACATCCGAATTGCTAGGTGCGCACCGTTAAACATTTTCAAAATCCTCAAAAACCTAACAGAAAAAAGTTACGGGGCTTTTAAGATCTAGAGGCAAAAAAATTCAAAAAAATTCAAACTTACTAGTGGCGCACTGTTTGCTAGTTGCGCCACTATTTTTGGGAATTAGTTTCGATTTTTTTGGGATTTTTTTCAAAATATGATACGTAATATGAACGGAAGTTTGAAATATTTTTTCAAAATTTCATCACATTCATGAACATGAACAAAGTCCTAAACATCAACAAGGTTTAATAGGATTGATATGCTAGATATATCAACAAATGCCTGTTAAGTGAGATGGTGCTAGGGTTGGATAGAACTCTTAAGTTAAGCATGCTTGGGCTGGAGTAGTGTGAGGATGGGTGACCTTTCGGGAAGTTTGACCATGGAGTGCGATTTGACCTGAGATTAAGCCATAGTGACCCGAGATTAAGAAAAAAAATTTGAAAAAAATTTGTTAGTAATGGCGCACTTCTATGTGGTGCGCCATTACTAAGTCAGATAGTAATGGCGCACCTATAGTAATGGCCAAAACAGGTGCGCCTCTAGCAGGCCTTTTTCTAGTAGTGGCAAGTAATGGCGCACCTATAGTTGATGCTAGTGGAGCACCTGTAGTGCGCCATTAATGGCCAAAACAGGTGCGCCTCTAGCAGGCCTTTTTCTAGTAGTGGCAAGTAAGGCAAGTCCTTCGTGGGCGATGGCCATGGTGGGATAGACAAGGTTGCTTCTTCATGGACCCTTCGTGGGTGGAGCCCTATGTGGACTCACGCAACCGTTACCCTTCGTGGGTTGAAGTCTCTATCAACGTTGATATACGATAGCACCACCTATCGGAACCACGCCAAAAATCTCCGTGTCTACATTGCGTTGCCTTCTCCAAACACTTCCCTTTGCCTTCATATGCAATGTTTTACTTTCCGCTGCTACACTCTTAGACTTGCATGTGTAGGTTGATTGCTTGACTTGTGCTAAGTTGCTAAAATCTGCCAAGACATAAAATTGGGAAAAGGTTAGATTTTTATTTGGTTAAGTAGTCTAATCACCCCCCCTCTAGACCTACTTTCGATCGTACAAGTGGTATCAGAGCTTTGGTCTCCATTTGCCTTGATTTACATAGCTTTGGTGATCATAGCCTTGGTTTCACAACCTAGGAGAGTATGGCATCTAGCGAGGTAAATTACCACCGTAGAGGTCCTTACTTTGATGGTACTAATTTTGCTAGTTGGAAGCATAAAATGAAAATGCATATTCTTGGACATAACCCCGCCATTTAGGCTATTGTGTGTATTGTCTTGCAAGGTGAACTCTTTGAAGATGGAAGAGAACCGAATCATGAAGAAACCGCGGAAGAATTGAAGATGTTGCAATACAATGCTCAAGCTTGCGATATCCTCTTCAACGGATTGTACCCCGAAGAATTCAACAAAATCAGCCGCCTTGAGATTGCAAAGGAAATTTGAGATACTTTGGTCGATATGCAGGAAGTACCGAGTTCGGCAAGGTATCCAAATTGGATGTGCTTCAAAGTCAACTTGACAAGTTCAAAATGAAGGATGGTGAAGGAGTCGATGAAATGTATTCTAGGATTGCTCTCATCACAAATGAGATTGCTGGCTTAGAAAGTGAAGAGATGACCGACAGATTCATCATCAAGAAGATCCTAAGAGCCTTGGATGGAAAATATGATACCATGTGCACCTTGATCCAATTGATGCCCAATTACAAAGATCTCAAGCCAACGGAAGTCATTGGGAGAATTTTTGCTCATGAGATGTCACTCAAGGATAAGGAAGAGCTTCACAACAAGTCTAGTGGTGCTTACAATGCTTCATGTGATGCTCCTACGGTATCAAGTGAGAAACAAACCTTCAATGAAGAATTGAGCCTAATGGTGAAGAACTTTAACAAGTTCTACAAGAGTAGAAGCAAAGAGAGAAGTTCCAAGTCAAGGTCCTACAATGACAAAAGATCTTCTAGTCGTGATCGCAATTGCTAGAATTGTGGAAGACCCGGACACTACTCTAGTGAGTGTACAACTCCCTATAAAAGAAGAGAAGACTCACCTCAAAAGGAGAAGTGAAAGACAGGAATCACCACCAAGAGAGAGAAGGAGTAAAGATGATCGTTATGAACGAAGACCCTCTCACAGAAGCAAGGATTCGGAAAGGAAGGACAAGTCATTAAAGATCTACACAAGACAAAGACATCAAGCTCATTTTGGTGAATGGGTATCCTGTTCCGACTCCGACAACTACTCCGAGAGAAGTTATCACTCCAACTCCGAATATACTCAAGATGAAGTTGTTGCCGTTCTTGCACTTTGCTACCTCTTGAGCACTGCGTTGGATTTCCCTGAAGAGGAGAGGATGATGCAGTAAAGTAGCGTAAGTATTTCCCTCAGTTTTTGAGAACCAAGGTATCAATCCAGTAGGAGATCACGCACGAGTCCCTCGTACCTACACAAAATGATAGCTACTCGCAACCAATGCGATTAGGGGTTGTCAATCCCTTCATGGTCACTTACGAGGGTGAGATCTGATAGAGATGATAAATAATATTTTTGGTATTTTTGATATAGAGATGCAAAGTGAAAAGTAAAAGGCAAAGTAAAAACAAAGCAAGTAATAAAGTAATGGAGATTGATATGATGAGAATAGACCCGGGGGCCATAGGTTTCACTAGTGGCTTCTCTCAAGAGCATAGATATTCTACGGTGGGTGAACAAATTACTGTTGAGCAATTGATAGAATTGAGCATAATTATGAGTATATCTAGGTATGATCATGTGTATAGACATCACGTCCAAGACAAGTAGATCGAAACGATTCTGCATCTACTACTATTACTCCACTCATCGACCGCTATCCAGCATGCATCTAGAGTATTAAGTTAAAAACAGAGTAATGCCTTAAGCAAGATGACATGATGTAGAGGGATAAATTCATGCAATATGATAAAAACCCCATCTTGTTATCCTCGATGGCAACAATACAATACGTGCCTTGCTGCCCCTGCTGTCACTGGGAAAGGACACCGCAAGATTGAACCCAAAGCTAAACACTTCTCCCATTGCAAGAACTACCAATGTGAATGGCCAAACCAAACGGAAAATTCGAAGAGACTTGCAAAGATAACTCAATCATACATAAAAGAATTTAGAGAAGATTCAAATATTATTCATAGATAAGCTGGATCATAAACCCACAATTCATCGGTCTCAATAAACACACCGCAAAAAGAAGATTACATCGAATAGATCTCCACAAGAGAGGGGGAGAACATTGTGTTGAGATCCAAAAAGAGCGAAGAAGCCATCTAGCTACTAGCTATGGACCCGAAGGTCTGAAGTAAACTACTCACACTTCATCGGAGAGGCTATGGTGTTGATGTAGAAGCCCTCCATGGTAGATGCCCCCTCCGGTAGAGCTCCGGAACAGGCCCCAAGATGGGATCTCGCGGATACAGAAAGTTGCAGCGGTGGAATTAGGTTTTTGTCTCTGTATTTGATCTGTCGGGGGTACGTAGGTATATATAGGAGGAAGGAGTACGTCGGTGGAGCAACAGGGGGCCCACGAGGCAAGGGGCGCACCCTGGGGGGGGCGCCCCCCACCCTCGTGACCACCTCTTTTGTTCCTTGGAGCAGGGTCCAAGTCTCCTGGATCACGTTCGGTGAGAAAATCACGTTCCCGAAGGTTTCATTCCGTTTGGATTCCGTTTGATATTCTGTTTCTTTGAAATACTGAAATAGGCAAAAAACATCAATTCTGGGCTGGGCCTCCGGTTAATAGGTTAGTCCCAAAAATAATATAAAAGTGGAAAATAAAGCCTAATATAGTCCAAAATAGTAGATAAAGTAGCATTGAGCAATCAAAAATTATAGATACGTTGGAGACGTATCACACTTCTGTCATCCAACTCCTATGACATATCCGATTCACCAAATGAAGGGATTGGAAGATGCTTCATGGCTAAAGGCCCCAAGGTATCACACCCCGAGTATGTTGATTTCAGTAGTGATGAAGATGATTTGCTAGATGATGATGATTTACTTATTGACAACTCTACTGATGAAAACTATGATGAAACTCCTATTAATCATGCTAATCAAGATTAAACGAATGACAATGATAAGAAGGAGATTGAGTGTATAACTAAAGAACTAAACACTCTTAAGTTAGCTCATGAAACTACCTTAGAGGATCATTGAGAGCTTTTAAAAACTCATGAGAAGCTACACTTTGAAAAGCTCAATCTAGAGCAAGAGCATGTGGTCTTAAAAGCAATCAATGATGATCTTCGTAAGAAAAGTTCTTCTTACATTGCCAAGCGTTTACTCTTGTCTACTTACATGCCATAAGTAAAATCTAGCAACAAGAGTAAGAAAGATTCTTCTTCTAGTAGTAACAATAATCATGTTAAATCCAATATTGTTGCTTCTAGTAGTTCTCTTGATTCCACTAATGATTCTCTTAGCCAAGTTACACTTGAGCAAGAAAATAGCTTATTGAAGGGAATTATAGAGAAAGGTGTTTACAAGAGCCTTGAGCAATTCGAGGAAATTGTACGCAAGCAAGGAAGGCACCGGAAGAATCAAGGTGTTGGTTTTGAACGTAAGTTCAATGCCAATGGAGTTGAGTGGGAAGAATATCAATACCCCAAGATGAAGTTTGTTCCTCAACAAGAGAAGTATGATCCCACTTCTTTCAAGGGAACACAAGCTCAAGATGATCTTCCACCACAAGACCACAAGCTAAAAGGCAAGGGCAAGCTTCAAGAAGAGATTGATGCATTTGAAGAAGCTCCAAAGGCCTTGGTCAAGTGGGTTCCCAAGACTACATCAAGTTCTACTTCATCAAGTACGACTACAAACTCCAAGGATTCCCATCAAGTTGATGTGGGTCCCAAAGAAGAAGAACTAGAGAGTTCTTGAGGGTGACTCCACCAACATACCTCACTCATATTCATCTTGGCAAGGACAAGTGCAATCAACTTCCATATATTGCACTAGTTCAAGGAGTCACAAACCATCTTGTTGGTAAGATAAGGGACAATGTAACCTTATGATTTCATGGACAACATCATATGTGTATTTAACTCTATGTTTATGGATATTCGTGTATGTTCCTTGTGGGACTAACCCATGTAGGTATTGAAAGTGCAACTCACTCCAATGGATTGTTGCAAATGATCTACATCAACATTGAGCATCCACATCTACAACATCTACATGAAGTCATCATCGACAAAACCCAAGGTTAGTTCATCCCTCTTAGGGGGGATATCACATCTAGGGGGAGCTTTACTCTAAGAATTGAGCTAAAGCAACTCTAATGGTGTGAACACAACAATGCTTTATGTAAAAGTGGTAACCCCACTTATTCTTAAACGATGAGTATGACCTATGATCAAATGTTCTCATTTGACTCCTAAGTCAATATACTCATATATAGATGACCTAGTCATCACCAATTGCTTGATAGATGCTAGAGTGTTTGTGCATGCTTTGCCACATATTTCATTTGCTATCTTATTGTGTGAGCATGTTGGTTGCATATTTTTTCTCCATTCGAGGACATCCATTTGTTGCTTTGATTGTTTGGCTTTTCTTTTTCCAAATGGATGGACAAGAATGCCTAAGAACTCCCTCTAGCTATCTATGCTTTCCTCGTCTCAAACTCTATTCATGCTACATCACAAAGTTTGAACAAGTCGAATTCGGACCCTCCGGGTGAGGAGCACTCGTAGCCACCGATCCGTCATGGGATTAAACTTCCAAAACCTCTTATTGGTTCTCGATCTAACCGATCCATTCCTTTCGGTCTCGCCGACATCAGTAAGTTGATCCAGGTTTTCACCTCGGTGCAACCGATTTGAACATTTTGGTCTCACCGAGTTGTAGTAACCGCTTGGGATTCTGCATCTCGGTGCCACTGAGTCGTTCCACTTGGTCACACCGACAGTGACTGGGTATATATATCCGCGAGTTGAATTTTGGAAATTTCTTCAAACTCACAACCGCGCCTACGCAGCTCTGCCGCCCCTCCTGGTCTCTAGATCGTCTCCTTCGTCACCAGCACCCTCCTGCCACTGGTCTCTACCACCGTCAACGGGAATCTCCACTGCCATTGTCGCCGTAGCAAGTTCGTCGCCGAGTTAGGGTACGGACTCGATCTCCTTGTGCAATCTTTAACTCCGATTCTTGCACAATGATGAATGCCATGTTCCACGATTGAGATATATCTATCCACCTAAAACTTTGTTTAGAATAGATTTGATGCAAAAACTTAGGGTTAGGTTTCCGTCGAACTCATCTCGGACTGACCGATCTGAAGAAATCGGTATCACCGATTTGGCCCAGGCCATTGCACATGTACTTCTCGGTCTGACCGAAGTGTACAAATCGGTGTGACTGAGTTCACTTCCTCTATGAAACCCTAGCATCTCGGAGTCACCAAACTTCATTTCGGTCTGACCGAAATTGGATGTTTAGACTCTGTTGCTGCTTCAGTGTCACCGAGTTAGTCATATCGGTAGCTCCGAAATGCTTTCTCCAGAAAACTAAAATTAAGCTTTTGGGTCAACTTTTTGCCAAAATAGTTTTGCTTTGTGATGCTCATCTACTCTACATATACCTATCTGTTCACATGGCCAGTTTCAGAGATGACAGACAACAGTGACAGTCAGAACAAGTCAAAGGAGCAGGTGAATCTTAGTGAGGGCACTAGTCCCTCAAATAACAACTATGATGAGGGTAGCAGAAGCACCCCAAGTAACTTGCCTAAGGCTACTACTAGGCAAGGAAGAAGAGAACCTCAGATTCTGAATATGAGGACTTTGTGGTTGATGAGGAGGTCACCTCAAAGAAGAAGGTGCTCAAGAAAGAGCAAGTTGCTGCTGCTGGCATCAAGCCTGGTATGAAGAAGAAGGCTCCTGCTCAAAGGAAGCCCCATGTATAAATCCAGAGCCTCCACTCTTGAAACCATGAATCAACAGAAGAAGAGGCTGCTGGAGGCAAGAAAAGAAAGGAAAGGGTCAAGAATACCATGGCCAGAGTGATTGGAAAGCCTTCAATGATGAAAGTATCAGATGAAGATGATGAGAATAGAGAAAGGACTAGCCACCCTAACTCGAAATCAAGAGAACCTTAAAAGTATCTTTGAGACAAAGCTTCATTATCTAGATGTGAAGGTCACCGATATTCAGACCACAACTGAGAAGCTATAGGAAGACATTGAAGACAGGAGTGACAGACCAACTACCAACACTTTTTAGCGTGTGCCAAGGGCATAAAGGTGTGCAATTGTGCCAGTTGTTAGTGATATGAGGACTACCACTTCAGCACCTGCAGCAACTGCCACTATTGCACCTCCAGTTGCAACCCCTCCAGCTCCTTAGGCATCAGCAGAAGCTTTTGCAGACGGACTCCTCTCCACGCCATCTTCACACACTGGAGCTCCCGGAGATCGTGCTTAGAGTGCCGCATAACACTATGCATTTTCAAGATTTTTGGTAACTTGTTGCCAAATGGGGAGAAAGTGTATATATAGATCTTAGGCTGAGAGAGAGAGAGAGAGAGCGTTTTTTTGCTTTTTGTTTGCCTCTCTTGATATTTTTTCGTTTGCTTGCTACAATATTTGTGCTTGTGAGAGATACTCTTATGATCATGTGTTTGATCATATATGCGCTAATGTGTGCTTGAATGCTTATCTCCATTATCTATGTATGATCAATCATGTTTGCCTTGGTGATGAGTGCATATTCCCTATATTCTATCATTTTGAGTGCTCCACCGAGATGTATGTGACATGGAAGAGTGACCCATGATCCTAATCGATTGTGCATTTGCATTAAAAATAAAGTTTTAAATAATGCACAAATTTAGGGGGAGCTCTTGCTTATCACATACTTCTCAAAGCAACGATGTATTTCTTTCATATTATCATTTGCCGAAGCTTTGATCTATATGTTGTCATCAATTACCAAAAAGGGGGAGATTGAAAGTGCAACTAATCCCCGGGTGGTTTTGGTAATTCATAAGAACATATAGCTCATTAAACTAATATCCATTCAAGTTGAATATTTCAAAAAGTTCAATGATTGGCAATGGCATGGACTAGAGATGTGGACCCCTCAAAATGCTAAGGACAAAGATTGGCAAAAGCTCAAGACTCTTCATTTCTATTTTAGTGATCCAAGATCACGTCGAGTCCATAGGAAAAGCCAATACTATTAAAAGGGGATGAGGTGTTGCTTAATGATCTATTTGCTCAAAATTCTTAGTGATATGCTCCAAAGCCCTCAACCACTTTCTCAAATCCAAATATGTCCTAAACCTAAAGTCAAACTCGGCCCTACCGATTTGATCTATCCGGCGCCACCGAGTTCCTTTGACATAGCCATTGCCAAAAACCCTAATCAGTTCAGTCTCACCAATAGGGCTTTTGGTCTCACCGAGATGGGATTGCAAACTCTCTGTTTCCCTTCATAACATTTCAGTCTCACCGAAATGAGCGATCGGTCCCACCGAGTTCGCAATGCAAACTCTCTGTTTCCTTTTCATAACGTTTCGGTCTTACCGAAGTGAGCGACCGGGCCCACCGAGTTTGCCTGACCAACTCTCTGGTTTGCTTATTGCTGAAATCGGTCCCACCGAGTTCATGCAATCGGTCACACCGAGATGAGGTTTTGCCCTAGCCCTAGCACATCGGTCCCACCGAGTTGATCATGTCGGTCCCACCGAGATTCCTAACGTTCACATTTTGAAATAAATCGGTCTCACCGAGTTCACCTATTCGGTATGACCGAGTTGGGTCAAATGTGTGTAACAGTTAGATTTTGTGTGGAGGCTATATATACCCCTCCACCCCCTTCTCTATTCAAGAGAGAGCCATCAGAACGTGCCTACACTTCCACTACTCATTTTCTGAGAGAGAACCACCTACTCATGTGTTGAGACCAAGACATTCCAATCCAACCACAAGAAACTTGATCTCTAGCCTTCCCCAAGTTGCTTTCCACTCAAATCATCTTTCCACCATAGCCAAATCTGTGGGAGAGAGAGAGAGTTGAGTGTTGGGGAGACTATCATTTGAAGCACAAGAGCAATGAGTTCATCATCAACACACCATCTATTACCTTTTGGAGAGTGGTGTCTCCTAGATTGGTTAGGTGTCACTTGGGAGCCTCCGTCAAGTTTGTGGTGTTGAACCAAGGAGTTTGTAAGGGTAAGGAGATCGCCTACTTCGTGAAGATCTACCCAAGTGAGGCAAGTCCTTCGTGGGTGATGGCCATGGTGGGATAGACAAGGTTGCTTCTTCATGGACCCTTCGTGGGTGGAGCCCTACGTGGACTCACGCAACCGTTACCCTTCGTGGGTTGAAGTCTCTATCAACGTGGATGTACGATAGCACCACTTATCGGAACCACGCCAAAAATCTCCGTGTCTACATTGTGTTGCCTTCTCCGAACACTTCCCTTTGCCTTCATATGCAATGTTTTACTTTCCGCTGCTACACTCTTAGACTTGCATGTGTAGGTTGATTGCTTGACTTGTGCTAAGTTGCTAAAATCTGCCAAGACTTAAAATTGGGAAAAGACTAGATTTCTATTTGGTCAAGTAGTCTAATCAACCCCCCTCTAGACCTACTTTCAATCCTACAAAAGGTAGTTACCTACTTACCTCTAGCTACCTTTGTTGGTCTCTATGATCTATCATCTTAGAAAAGAGATTTTACGATATCTTTATTTGCAATTTAAGGTGCAAGTCTTTATTATATGAAGCAAATGATCCGGTGATTCATGAATTCATCACCAATGCGATTCAGTAGCATAGTCTTCACTGCTTAAAAGCACCTCTTCACCAATTAAGTGATGACATGAACTAGTACGAGCTTGTGGACTCATTTGATTCATCATGGTCATGTGGAAGCTAAACCTTGACATGTCAATAGGTACAACAACTGATTGGCCATAGTTCAATAAATTAGTGCTTATTTTTATTGTGGTGTTATGAAAACTCTTTGGATATTGCTGGTGATCTTAAAGTCTTTATGTCTTGCTCCGCCCATAACAACCATTGACCACAAAATTCATCAACCCCCCCCCCCCCCCCCCCCCCCGCGACCTTCAATATGGTCTGTACCAACTTCTACTAACATAATTATATATTATCTCACCTGTAGTTATATATAGTTTGTTATTATGTTCCTATCGGCAAGGCCCTAAGGAAAAAGCTCGTCTAAAATTATATCTCACGGAGAAGGGCAAGTCGGGTACATCTAATGTTTGATTTACCTTTCACTAGAATCAAGATCATTGTATGTGATTGGTGGAGGTTTAATTTTCAAATTCAAAACTCAAAAGTGACTCTATATTGTTAGTATGGGTCTATAGTAGGAAATTATTTAGTACTAGTACAATACGCCTTGTTGGGCTTGTACAAATTCTAATTGGGTTGCAATTCATTGCCTTTGGGCAACGCATGGACACCTGGGGGCGTAGATATCTCGCTTGACGCGAGAAAAAATGCAGGAGAGGGAATGTCTCACTTTTAGCGAACCGAAGGATGTCTCGCCTCTATGGCGCCCTCCCGCTACTATTCGGCTGGCCCAAGTAGCCTTCTACAGTCAGTTCATTGTTATTCACTGTTTTTCATTCATTCATTTGTTTTTTTTTCATTTTTTTTTCGTTCATATTTTTTAAAATACTCTAAATAAATATATTTAAAACTTAAATTTATTTAGAAAAACTTTAAACCACGAATTTAAAAATGTTAACGGTGTAAAAATGTGTTAGCGTAGTTTTAAAAAGATGATAACATTAAAAACAAATGTTTGTGACATTTAAAAAGGTTCACACATTTCAAAAATATAGATGACATTTACAAAAAAATATCTTACAGAATGCAAACAGATTTTCGGGCAATTCAAAAAAAAATTGTACCATTATTAAAAATTCACATTACGTTTAGTAAAATGTTCACATGCTTCAAAAGATGTTTGTAAAATTTACAAAGAAACATTATACAATGTTAAAAAAATGCTCGTGTAGTTATCCAAAAAATGTTTCAACATGGATTTTAATTTTGTTAACACGTATACAAAAGAAATGTTCAAAACATGTATTTGAAAAAATATCTTAATCATGTATTTGAAAATGTTCAATGTGTAAATTTTTGCCAGATGTACACGAAAAATGTATAACGTGTGTTGAAAGGTAGACATGTAGTGATGAAAAGGAAAAATTACAACAAAAAAATAGAAAAATAAAACCCCTAAGAAAAACCGAAAAAATCACATAGAAGGTTCTAAACCTGGTCCATGGAACCATCGTAAAACTGCTACAAGACCTACGGTGTTGGAACGGCTCGTTTAGTGTCCCCAGAGGAGAGACGGAAGGATCTCTCGTACTAGGGGACAAATAGACCTAGTGGACAGAACACCGCCTCCCCTCAAGTGCGGTAGTGGCCTGGTCCAGTAGCGTGCTTCTTTATTTTCTTTCTTCAGTTTTTATGTTTTTATTTGTTTTTGTATTTTAAAATATTAGAAATACATATATTGCAAAAAATATTTTCAAACTTTTTTCTAGAAAGGTTCATAACGCATTAATAAAAAATTATGCATTGCAAAAAAAAAAAACTGTGTAATTTCGAAAATTTTCCATATCATTCAAAAATATTCATGATATTGGAAATATTTCACATGTTTTACATGCTATTCATGAAATTTATTAATAGATTAAAGTAAATTTGTAAAATTATTTTCATAATTTCTGACAATTGTTTGTACCACTAAAAATTGTTCATGGCATTAAAAAAATGTCCGCGTGTTAAAAATTATGTTTTGAGACTTTGAAAAAATCATGAAAATTAAAAATTTATTGGCACAATTTTAAGAAAAAAATCATAACATAAAAAATGTTTGGGACATAAAAAATCTTTTTTTGACAATAATAGAGCAATTGCCTTGGCGAAGGAATCCAGATTTCACAAAAAAGCCAAACACATCAAGAGACGCTTCAACTCCATCCGTGATTTGGTCAAGGAGAGAAACATAGAGATTTGCAAGATACATATGAATCTGAATGTGGCAGACCCATTGCCTAAGCCTCTTCCACCAGCAAAACATGACTAGTACCAAGACTCCATGGGTATTAGATTCATTACAATGTAATCTAGATTATTGACTCTAGTGCAAGTGGGAGACTGAAGGAAATATGCCCTAGAGGCAATAATAAAGTTGTTATTTTATATTTCCTTATATCGCGATAAATGTTTATTATTCATGCTAGAATTGTATTGACCGGAAACTTGATACATGTGTGAATACATAGACAAAACACCGTGTCCCTAGTATGCCTCTACTAGACTAGCTCGTTGATCAAAGATGGTTAAGTTTCCTAGCCATTGACATGAGTTGTTATTTGATGAACGGGATCACATCATTAGTGAAATGATGTGATGGACAAGACCCATCCGCTAGCTTAGCATAATGATCGTTCAGTTTTATTGCTACTGCTTTCTTCATGTCAAATACATATTCCTCCGACTATGAGATTATGCAACTCCCGGACACCGGAGGAATGCCTTGTGTGCTATTAAACGTCACAACATAACTGGGTGATTATAAAGATGCTCTATAGGTATCTCTGAAGGTGTTTGTTGGGTTGGCATAGATCGAGATTAGGATTTGTCACTCCAAGTATCAGAGAGGTATCTCTGGGCCCTATCGGTAATGCACATCATATGAAGCCTTGCAAGCAATGTGACTAATGAGTTAGTTGTGGGATGATGCATTATGGAACGAGTAAAGAGACTTACCGTAACGAGATTGAACTAGGTATGAAGTTATCGGCGATCGAATCTCGGGCAAGTAACATACCGATGACAAAGGGAATAATGTATGTTGACATTGCGGTTTGATTGATAAAGATCATCGTAGAATATGTGGGAACCAATGCGAGCATCCATGTTCCGCTATTGGCTATTGAACGAAGAGGTGTCTCGGTCATGTCTACATAGTTCTCGAACCCGTAGGGTCCGCACGCTTAACGTTCGATCACGATATGTATTATATGAGTTATGTGTTTTGGTGACCGAAGGTTGTTCGGAGTCCCGGATGAGATCATGGACATGACAAGGAGTCTTGAAATGGTCAGATGTAAAGATTGATATATTGGATGGTGGTATTCGGACACCGGAATGGTTCCGGAGTGTTTCTGGAATTTATCGGAGTACCGAGGGGTTACCGGAACCCCCCGGGGAAGTAATGGGCCTTATGGGCCATAGGGGAGAGGCAAGGCAGGCCACGAGGATGTGGTGCGTGCCCCCCATGGGAGTCCGAATTGGACAAGGGGAGGGTGTGCGACCCCCTTTCCTTCTCCCTCTCCCTCTCCTTCCCCCCTTCCCCCTCTGTTAGAAGGAAGGGGGGTGACTAGGACTAGGAGTCCTAGTAGGAATCCCCCCCATGGGGCGCGCCCTAGGGTCGGCCTCCTCCCCTCTCCCTCCTTTATATACGGGGACGGGGGCACCTCTAGGCACATCAATTGATTCTTAGTCGTGTGCGGTGCCCCCCTCCACCGCTTACTCCTCCGGTTATATTATCGTAGTGCTTAGGCGAAGCCCTGCGCGGCTCACATCACCATCACCATCACCACGCCGTCGTGCTGACGGAACGCATCTACTCCTTCGATCCTCTACTGTATTGTGACGCTCGTATAATTAAGCTACAATAACCATCTACTAATGATGCCACGTCACCTCGATTACTGTTGCTAATCTCGCGTTAGTTCGAAACCGATTCAAATTCAAATTCAAAATCAAGCAAACAATAAAAGTTTTCAAATATTAAAACTAAAATGTTCGGGGTGAGCCAAATAATGCATAGGTAAGTATGGTGGAGAAACCACACTTTTAGAAAAGGTTTAATACTCTAAAAATATTTTAACAGTAGCAAAACCCATTAGTTGAATTCCTTTTACAAAAATAAAATATTAAACTATTTTATTTAGTTGCCCAAACTTATGTGGCAGTAGCCTATTTACTAACACTAAATTAGGGACTACTTTTATAGCTTGCAAAACTAAAATAAAAGAGGAACTAAAGTAAGACAGAAAATAGAAAAGAAATAAAATAACTACAGAAAAAGGGGCACCCCCCCGGCCCAACTGGGCCACGGCCCGACTGGTCGTGCACCCAGCCAGCCCGGCTCCCTCCCCCGGCCCACCGAACCCCTACAACCCCCTGGGGTGACCGAACCCTAACCCCCCACGCGCCCCACTCCCCCACTCCCTCATCTCTCCCTCTCCCCCCCGATCCAGATCGGATCGGGGCTCACTGGCCATCGCCCGGTGCCGCCTCGCCAGCCCCCGCCCACATCCTCGCGCATCGTCCCCGCTCCCTCGACGGTGCCCCTCGCCGCGCCGACCGCGACTGCTCCCCATCTGCTGCAGCTCGAAGGCCCCCCGACTCGCCGGAGCCGCTCCTCGTCTACCTCCACCTCGGCGGACGCCTTCCCCGACCTCCTTCCCGCCGGCGCCATCGCGCCTCACCGCCGAACTCCCCTACAACGGGGGTGAGAACTCCATCCCCCTGCTTCCCTCTCCCCATCGTCCCGCACGTCCATCGCCACGCTCAGCGCGCTGGCCGCCCCTGTTCCCCTGTCTCGCCCGTCGTTTCGTGCCTCCGCTGCCGCTGCTCGCCCGTCCACATGGCTGCTGCTGTGCCTGGACATCGCGCTTCGCCGCACGCCTCCCTGTGCACTCCGCTGGCACCACCGCGCCCCTTCCCCCGCTCGCTCCATGCCTCGTGTCCGCCCCGCCCAGCACCCGCTGGCCACCGGCCACCCGCCGACCAGGCTCCGGCCACGGCCTCGCCCACAGTCGTGGGTGCGTGTGCGTGTGTGTGGCCGGTTGTGCCCCTGACCACCGGGGCCCAGCCTCTGGATAAGAATGAAAAACAAATGAACAAAAATAAGTGTTAATTAAGATATTTAGTATGTTAATTAATTAGTTAATTAAGTAATTAGCATAATATAACCCAGTGACAGATGGGCCTCACAGTTAATTAAGCAAGTTTTCCTAAACTAATAGAGTTATGAGTCAATGACAGTGGAACCCACTTGTCAGGTTGACCAGGTCAACGGTCAATGCTGACTGGGCTATTGACCTTGACTGGCCCCACCAGTCAGTCTCTGCTGACTGTGCAGTTGACCAAGTCAACAGGGCTTACTGGTCAGCCACACAAGTCCATCTCTGGGTACACTTCTGTGTACCCATAGCATTTTAACATTTAAATTTTGAATTAAAATAATTTAGGAAATGATTAAAACCTTAGAAAAATCATATAGAATAAACCGTAGCTCGGATGGAAAAACTTTGTACATGAAAGTTGCTCAAAACGACGAGACGAATTCAGATACGTAGCCCGTTCGTCCGCCACGCGTCCCTAGCATAGTGAACCTGCAACATTTCACCTCCGGTCCATCCGTCTGAAAACACGAAACACCGGGGATACTTTCCCAGATGTTTATCCCCTTCACCGGTATCACCTCATACCGCGTTAGGGCACCCATAGCATGGCTCATTGTCATGTCATACATCGTCATGCTTATGTTTGCATTATATTTATTGTTTCTTCCCTCTCTTCTCTCCGCTAGACTACGAGACCGACGCCGCTGCTACCCAGTACGACTACGGAGTTGACGACCCCTCTCTCTTGCCAGAGCAACCAGGCAAGCCCCCCCCCCTTGATCACCAGATATCGCCTATTATCCTCTATATTGCTTGCATTAGAGTAGTGTAGCATGTTACTGCTTTCCGTTAATCCTATT
Organism: Triticum aestivum; assembly: GCF_018294505.1. Taxonomy (NCBI): domain Eukaryota; kingdom Viridiplantae; phylum Streptophyta; class Magnoliopsida; order Poales; family Poaceae; genus Triticum; species Triticum aestivum. The sequence continues at coordinate 58,932,999 of NC_057813.1, forward strand.
CTGATGCATAGCCTGACATTGTTGCTACATCTGTTGATACCTTACCTGCAATCCTAAATACTTAGTATAGGATGCTAGTTTATCATCATTGGCCCTACATTCTTGTCAGTCAGCCTTGCTATACTATCGGGCCATGATCACTTGGGAGGTGATCACGGGTATATACTATACATACATACATGCTTTACAGATGGTGAATAAAGTCGGGTCAGCTCGTTGAGTACCCGCAGGTGATTCTGATGTGGGAGCTGGAAGGACAGGTGGCTCCATCCCGGTAGAGGTGGGCCTGGGTTCCCGACGGCCCCCGACTATTACTTTGAGGCGGAGCGACAGGGCAGGTTGAGACCGCCTAGGAGAGAGGTGGGCCTGGCCCTGTTCGGCGTTCGCGGATACTTAACATGCTTAACAAGATCTTGGTATTTGATCTGAGTCTGGCTACTAGCCTATACGCACTAACCAACTACGCGGGAACAGTTATGGCACTCGGCATCGTGGTATCAGCCGAAGCCTTCGTGACGTCAGCGACTGAGCGGCGCGTGCCGGATTGGAACGTAAGCCTGCTCTTGTATTAAGGGGGCTAGTTCTGTTTCCGGCCGCGTACGCAACGTGCAGGTGTGCTAAGGGCGATGGGCCCAGACCCCTGTGCGCTTAGGTTTAGACCAGCGTGCTGACCTCTCTGTTGTGCCTAGGTGGGGCTGCGTCATGTTGATCTTCCGAGGCTGGGCATGACCCAGGAAAGTGTGTCCGGCCAAATGGGATCGAGCGTGTTGGGTTATGTGGTGCACCCCTGCAGGGAAGTTAATCTATTCGAATAGCCGTGATCTTCGGTAACAGGACGACTTGGAGTTGTACCTTGACCTTATGACAACTAGAACCGGATACTTAATAAAACACACCCAGACAAGTTCCATAGACAACCCGGTGATCGCTTTCCCACAGGGCGACGAGGGGAGGATCGCCGGGTAGGATTATGCTATGCGATGCTACTTGGAGGACTTCAATCTACTCTCTTCTACATGCTGCAAGATGGAGGTGGCCAGAAGCATAGTCTTTGACAGGATTAGCTATCCCCCTCTTATTCTGGCATTCTGCAGTTCAGTCCACCGATATGGCCCTTTACACATATACCCATGCATATGTAGTGTAGCTCCTTGCTTGCGAGTACTTTGGATGAGTACTCACGGTTGCTTTTCTCCCTCTTTTCCCCTTTCCCTTCTACCTGGTTGTCGCAACCAGATGCTGGAGCCCTGGAGCCAGACGCCACCGTCGACGATGATTCCTACTACACTGGAGGTGCCTACTACTACGTGCAGGCCGCTGACGACGACCAGGAGTAGTTAGGAGGATCCCAGGCAGGAGGCCTGCGCCTCTTTCGATCTGTATCCCAGTTTGTGCTAGCCATCTTATGGCAACTTGTTTAACTTATGTCTGTACTCAGATATTGTTGGTTCCGCTGACTCGTCTATGATCGAGCACTTGTATTCGAGCCCTCGAGGCCCCTGGCTTGTATTATGATGCTTGTATGACTTATTTATGTTTTAGAGTTGTGTTGTGATATCTTCCTGTGAGTCCCTGATCTTGATCGTACACGTTTGCGTGCATGATTAGTGTATGATTGAATCGGGGGCGTCACATGTATCAAGAGTTCGAGGGACGTCATCGAGCTGAATGTGTGCAAAACTCAGAGGTACCGTATGCTCGGTGCTTGATCAGTTAAACCAAGAAAACGTTCGACTACATCAACCGCGTTAAGGTAACACTTCCGCTTTTGGTCTACGAGGGTACGTGGACACACTCTCCCCCTCTCATTGCTATGCACCTCCTTGATAGATCTTGTGTGAGCGTAGGATTTTTTTGAAAATGAATGCTACGTTTCCCAACAGTGGTGTCAGAGCTAGGTCTATGCATAGATGATATGTACGAGTAGAACCCAAAGAGTTGTGGGAGGTGATCGTCATACTTCTTACCACCAATGTCTTATTTTGATTCGGCAGTATTGTTGGATGAAGCGGCCTGGACCAACCTTACATGACCGCGTTCATGAGACCGGTTCCACCGACAGACATGCAACTGGTTTTACATAAAGGTGGCTAGCGGGTGTCTGTTTCTCCAACTTTAGTTGAATCGAACTTGACTGCGGCCGGTCCTTGTGAAGGATAAAATAGCAAACTTGATAAATCACTGCTGTGGTTTTTGTGCCGTAGGTAAGTACGGTTCATGCTAGAAGCCCGTAGTAGACACGTAAAACTTGCAACAACAAAGTAGAGGACGTCTAATTTGTTTTTGCAGGGCATGTTGTGATGTGATATGGTCAAGACATGATGTGATATAAGTTGTTGTATGAGATGATCATGTTTTGTAGAAGTTATTGGCAACTGGCAGGAGCCATATGGTTGTCGCTCTATTATATGAAATACAAATGCCATGTAATTGCTTTACTTTATCACGAAGCGTAGCGATTGTCGTAGAAGCAATAGTTGGCGAGACGACCACGATGCTATGATGGAGATAAAGGTGTCAAGCCGGTCATGGTGGAGATCATGACGTTGCTTTGGTGATGGAGATCAAAAGCACAAGATGATGATGGACATATCATGTCACATATTTTGATTGCATGTGATGTTTATCTTTTATGCATCTTATTTTGCTTAGTACGGTGGTGGCATTATAAGATGATCCCATACTGAAAATGTCAAGGTATAAGTGTGATGACCCACAAGTATAGGGGATCTATCATAGTCCTTTCGATAAGTAAGAGTGTCGAACCCAACGAGGTGCAGAAGGAAATGATAAGCGGTTTTCAGCAAGGTATTCTCTGCAAGTACTGAAATAAATGGTAACAGATAGTTTTGTGATAAGATAAATTGTAACGAGCAACAAGTAATAAAAGTAAATAAGGTGCAGCAAGGTGGCCCAATCCTTTTTGTAGCAAAGGACAAGCCTGGACAAACTCTTATAATAGGAAAAGTGCTCCCGAGGACACATGGGAATATCGTCAAGCTAGTTTTCATCACGCTCATATGATTTGCGTTCGGTACTTTGATAATTTGATATGTTGGTGGACCAGTGCTTGGGTACAGCCCTTACTTGGACAAGCATCCCACTTATGATTAACCTCTATTGCAAGCATCCGCAACTACAACAAAAGTATTAAGGTAAACCTAACCATAGCATGAAACATGTGGATCCAAATCAGCCCCTTACGAAGCAACGCATAAACTAGGGTTTAAGCTTCTGTCACTCTAGCAACCCATCATCTACTTATTACTTCCCAATGCCTTCCTCTAGGCCCAAATAATGGTGAAGTGTTATGTAGTCGACGTTCACATAACACCACTAGAGGTTAGACAACATACATCTCATCAAAATATCGAACGAATACCAAATTCACATGACTACTAATAGCAAGACTTCTCCCTTGTCCTCAGGAACAAACGTAATTACTCACCAAGCATATTCATGTTCATAATCAGAGGGGTAATAATATGCATAAAGGATCTGAACATATGATCTTCCACCAAATAAACCAACTAGCATCAACTACAAGGAGTAATCAACACTACTAGCAACCTACTAGCACCAATCCCGGACTTGGAGACAAGAATTGGATACAAGAGATGAACTAGGGTTTGGAGATGAGATGGTGCTGGTGTAGATGTTGATGGAGATTTCCCTCTCCCAATGAGAGGAGCGTTGGTGATGACGATGGTGATGATTGCCCCCTCCCGGAGGGAAGTGTCCCCGGCAGAAGAGCTCTGTCAGAGCCCTAGATTGGTTCCGCCAAGGTTCCGCCTCGTGGTGGCGGAGTTTCGTCCTGAAAGGTTCTCTTCTATTTTTTTTCTCATCGAAAGACTTCATATAGGAGAAGATGGGCGTTGGAGAGCCACCAGGGGGCCCATGAGGTAGGGGGGCGCGCCCAGGGGGGGCCCCCACCCTCATGAGCAGGTGTGGGCCCCTTGGCCTTCATCTTTGGCGACGATTTTTCTTTATTTATTTCAAGGTATTCCGTGGAGTTTCAGGACTTTTGGAGTTGCGTAGAATAGGCCTCCAATATTTGCTCCTTTTCCAGCCCAGAATTCTAGCTGCCAGCATTCTCCCTCTTCATATAAACCTTGTAAAATAAGAGAGAATAGCCATAAGTATCATGACATAACGTGAAATAACAACCCATAATGCAATAATATTATCACAAAAGCATGATGCAAAATGGACGTATCAACTCCCCCAAGCTTAGACCTCGCTTGTCCTCAAGCGAAAAGCCGATAAAAATAAATATATCCTCATGTTTAGAGGTAGAGGCGTCGATAAAAACAAGATACAGACATGAAGGCATCATGATTATTTCATAACAGCAACATAAATAGATTTTGTCATATGATTACTCATGTTCAAGTAATGACCTATTCACAAAGCCAAAGCATGAATCAGAAACATTATTGGGCACCAACAATTGTAATCTCAGTCATTGAAGCAATTGCAATTTATCATAACATCGGAAAGAGTCTATGTCAGAGCTTAAAAGCAAGTCCAGATACTCAACTATCATTTAGTCCTTCATAATTGCTAGCACTCACGAGATACTTGTGGTTACGGAGTTTTAATCGGACATAGAGAAAGATAGGGGCTTATAGTTTTGCCCCACAACCTTTTACCTCAAGGGTAATGTCAACAATAATAATTCATGCTCCCCCACATCCAATTAGATATGTATATCATACTCTTTCCAACATGCTGAGCTTGCCAAAGGATAAAATGAAAAAGGAAAGTTGAGGATCACCGTGACTCTTGTAAGGTAGAGGATAATAATAAAAGATAGGCCCTTCGCAGAGGGAAGCAGAGGTTGTCATGCGCGTTTAGGGTTGATGCACAAAATCTTAATGCAAAAGAATGCCACTTTATATTGCCCCTTTCATGTGAACCTTTATTATGCAGTCCGTCGCTTCTATTGCGTCCACAACAAGTTCGTACAAAGCTTATTTCTCTACATTAATAAGTCATGCATATTTAGAGAGCAATTTTTATTGCTTGCACCGATGACAACTTACTTGAAGGATCTTACTCAATCCATAGGTAGATATGGTGGACTCTCATGGCAAAACTGGTTTAAGGGTGTCTGGAAGCACAAGTAGTATTTCTACTTGGTGCTAAGAATTTGGCTAGCATGAGGGGGAAAGGCAAGCTCAACACGATAGAGGATCCATGATAACATACTTTATCTCGAATGTAAGAAAACATAACTCATTATGTTGTCTTCCTTGTCCAACCTCAACTCTTTAGCATGTCATATTTTAATGAGTGCTCCCAAACATAAAAGATGTCAATGATAATATATCTATATGTGAGACCTCTCTTTCCTTATTACTTCCTATTAATTGCAACTATGACCAGAGCTATATTTGCCAACTCCCAACAACTTTTAATCATCATACTTTTTATATGTGAAGTCATTACTTTCATTAAGATCAATATGAGCTCCTTGATTCTTTTTATTCTTTTCTTCTACTCACCCAAGATCATGGCAAAACAATCAAGCCCTTGACTCAACACTAATCTTTATTATATAGCCCACAGACTCGATTACAAAGAAGGATCATAAAGCCAAACTCAAAACTAGATCATGCCGCGACTTTATTCTACTAAATCAAGATACCACTAATAGGATCGAACTAAGAAAAACTGTAAAGATAGGAGTTGTGATGGTGATACGATACCAGGGCACCTCCCCCAAGCTTGGCAGTTGCCAAGGGGAGTGCCCATGCCCATGTGATTATTTCTCATTCTTTGTTGTTGGTGGTGGAGGTATTGTCGATGATGCAGGCTTGTCGTCCAACTTCCACGACATAGGCTCTCCATCATAGAAGGATGATCTAGTCTCCAAAATCCTCAAATCTGCAGCCAAACTCATCCTTTTGAATCTATATTCATACTCACAGTTTTGATTTTGCAGATCATAAATTTGGGATTGGAGGTGCTCGATCTTCTCTTGTAGCTTAAAGATGGCCTCCTCGGTGTTCTTGGTATCCGGCTCGTAGTTGTTGGTGATCTCCGTGAGCATCTTGTGGCTAATGTTGATTCCACGCTCCACCATCCCCTGACACTTGAAAACTTGTTGCTCCATTGCCTCGAGCCTCGACTCCACACTTCCGGTTCCCTTTTGTCCCTCAACATCACGGATGTGCAGCAACCCATCACACATTTCAATGGTTTGAGGGTGCCGCAGCACCTCCGCGAGGTAAGGGTTAATCACCTTCTCGAAGAACTTGTCCTTGGAAGCACTTGGGGTCGTCATGATGATCTAGACCTGTCAGAAAAACAACTCGAAACAAGAACATGGAAGATTTGCGTGATACGAGAGTCAAAACCTTCGGGAGTATATATAATGAATTTTTACCGACCAAAATACATGTCATGCAAGGAAACGAAGTCCGGAGGGCACAAGAGGTGCTCACAAGGTAGGGGGGCGCGCCCAGGGGGGTAGGGCGCGCCCTCCACCCTCGTGGAGGCCTCGTGTCCTCCCCGGTCTGCTGTTTATTTTTCTATTTTTCTAAATATTCCAAAATGGAGAAATATTGCCTTAAAAATTGTTTTGGAGTCGGTTTACTTACCGTACCACATACCTATTCCTTTTCGGAGTCTGGAACATTCTGGAAAGTGTCCTTTATGTACTCCTCCGGGGTCACGGTTTCAACAATATTAGTTTCAACATTTATAGGATTACCTGAGATATAGTGTTTGATCCTTTGACCATTTACCACCTTTGGATTTGTGCCTTTGAAGTTGTTGTTTTTTATGGCACCGGAACGATAGACCTCCTCTATAACGTAGGGACCTTCCCACTTAGAGAGAAGCTTTCCTGCAAAAAATCTTAAACGAGAGTTGTATAGCAATACATAATCACCTACATTAAATTCACGCTTTTGTATCCTTTTGTCATGCCATCTTTTAACCTTTTCTTTAAACAACTTGGCATTTTCATATGCTTGGGATCTCCATTCATCAAGTGAGCTAATATCAAATAACCTCTTCTCACCGGCAAGTTTGAAATCATAGTTGAGCTCTTTAATAGCCCAATATGCCTTATGTTGTAGTTCGAGAGGTAAGTGACAAGCCTTTCCATAGACCATTTTGTACGGAGACATACCCATAGGATTTTTATATGCAGTTCTATAGGCACATAATGCATCATCAAGTTTCTTGGACCAATTCTTTCTAGACCTATTAACAGTCTTTTGCAAAATTAATTTGAGCTCCCTATTTCTCAATTCTACTTGACCACTAGACTACGGGTGATAAGGAGATGCAATCCTATGATTAACGTCATATTTAGCAAGCATCTTACGGAAAGCACCATGAATAAAGTGTGAACCACCATCAGTCATTAAATATCTAGGGTCTCCAAACCTCGGAAAAATAACTTCCTTAAGCATTTTAATAGATGTGTTATGATCAGCACTACTAGTTGGAATAACTTCCACCCACTTAGTAACCTAATCAACAACAACTAAAATATGTGTGTATCCATTAGAGGCAGGAAAAGGTCCCATATAATCAAAGCCCCAAACATCAAATGGCTCAATAACAAGCGAATAATTCATAGGCATTTCTTGACATCTACTAATATTACCAATTCTTTGACATTCATCGCAAGACAAAACAAACTTACGGGCATCTTTGAAGAGAGTAGGCCAATAAAAACCGGATTGCAATACCTTATGTGCAGTTCTATCTCCAGCATGGTGTCCTCCATAAGCTTCGGAGTGACACTTGCGTAGGATCTGTTCCTGTTCATGCTCAGGTACACAACGTCTAATGACACCATCTACTCCTTCTTTATAAAGATGTGGATCATCCCAAAAGTAATGTCGCAAGTCATAGAAAAACTTTTTCTTTTGCTGGTATGTGAAGCTAGGTGGTATAAATTTAGCAACAATATAATTAGCATAATCAGCATACCAAGGAGTGCTACGAGAAGTTCTTATGACATTTAATTGTTCATCAGGAAAGCTATCATCAATAGGTAGTGGGCCATCAAGAACATTCTCTAACCTAGATAAGTTATCTGCAACGGGGTTCTCAGCTCCTTTTCTATCAACAATATGCAAATCAAATTCTTGGAGCAGGAGAACCCATCTAATAAGCCTAGGTTTTGCATCCTTCTTTTCCATAAGATATTTAATAGCAGCATGATCAGTGTGAATAGTAACTTTGGAATCAACAATATAAGGTCTAAACTTATCACAAGCAAACACTACTACTAAAAGTTCCTTTTCGCTAGTAGCATAATTTCTTTGAGCACTGTCTAGAGTCTTACTAGCATAATGATAACATTTAATTTCTTATCAACTCTTTGCCCTAGAACAGCACCTACAGCATAATCACTAGCATCACACATATTTCAAAGGGTAAATTCCAATCAGGTGGCTGAACAACAGGTGCAGAGACTAGTGCTTTCTTAAGTATTTCAAATGCTTCTACACAATCATCATCAAAGATAAATGGTACATCTTTTTGTAATAAATTAGTCAGAGGCCGAGAATTTTTTGAGAAGTCCTTAATGAACCTCCTATAAAATCCGGCATGACCAAGGAAACTTCTTATATCTTTGATGTCCTTGGGACATGGCATCTTTTCAATAGCATCAACCTTGGCTTTATCAACTTCAATACCTCTTTCAGAAACTTTGTGCCCCAAGACAATACCTTCATTAACCATAAAGTGGCACTTTTCCCAATTCAAGACAAGATTAGTTTCTTCACATCTCTGCAAAACTCGATCAAGATTTCTTAAGCAATCATCAAAAGAGGAACCATAGACGGAAAAGTCATCCATGAAAACCTCACAAATCTTTTCACAAAAGTCAGAGAATATAGCCATCATGCATCTTTGAAAGGTAGCAGGTGCATTACATAAACCAAAAGGCATACGTCTATAATCTTTCCTCTTCATGCTCTGAAAGGTTAGCGCTAATAATGACATGATATATTTTCTTGTCATCAAGATAAGCATATTTAAGATTATCAGGCAACGGTTTAAGCTCAAATACGGGATCACCCTTGGGTGGAGGGGGATCCCCTAGGATTTCAACAGGCAAATTGTGTTGCAGAATAGGTTCCTTTTTAAAGAATACTTCATCTATTTCCCTTCTTTCATGCATGAACATATCATTTTCATGGTCAAGCAAATAATGTTCTAAAGGATCACTAGGAGGTACAGCAATAGAGGCAAGACCAATAATTTCATCCTTACTAGGCAATTCTTCCTCATGATGTTGTTTACTAAATTTAGAGAAATTAAACTCATGAACCATATTATCCAAGCCAATAGTAACAACATTCTTTTCGCAGTCTATTTTAGCATTAACAATACTCAAGAAGGGTCTACCAAATATAATGGGACAAAAGCTATCTTGCGGGGAACTGAGAACAAGAAAATCAACAGGATATTTAGTTTTCCCACACAAGACTTCAACATCTCTAACAATTCCCACTGGTGAAATATTATCTCTATTGGCGAGTTTAATTGTGACATCAATTTCTACTAACTCAGCAGGTGCAATTTCATGCTTAATTTCTTCATATAATTTATAAGGTATAACACTAGCACTAGCACCCATATCACATAGGCCATGATAACAATGATCTCCTATTTTAATAGAAATAACAGGCATGCCCACCACATGTCTATGTTTATCTTTATCACAAGGTTTAGCAATTCTAGCAGTCTCACCCTGGAATTGAATAACATGCCCATCGATATTATCAGACAAGAGATCTTTAACAATAGCAATATTAGGTTCTACTTTGACTTGTTCAAGAGGTGTATAAGTTCTAATATTGCTTTTACGAACAACAGTTGAAGCTTTAGCATGATCCTTCACTCTAACAGGGAAAGGTGGTTTCTCAACATAAGAAGTAGGAACAATAGGATCAATATAAGTGACAATCTTTTCTTCAACTTTAATAGGTGCAGCTACTTTCACTTCTATGGGGGGATGATATTTAAACCACTTCTCCTTGGGGAGATCAATATAAGTAGCAAAAGATTCACAGAAAGAAGCTACTATCTCAGAGTCAAGTTCATACTTGGTGTTAAACTTACGGAAAATATCGGTATCCATAAAAGATTTAACACAATCAAACTTGGGTGTCATACCCGACTCCTTACCTTCGTCGAGGTCCCAATCTTTAGAGTTGCGTTTAATTCTATCCAGTAAATTCCATCTGAATTCAATATTCTTCATCATGAAAGAGCCAGCACAGGAAGTATCGAGCATGGAGCGATTGTTATCAGAAAGCCGAGCATAAAAACTTTGCATAATTACTTCTCTTGCAAGCTCATGATTGGGGCATGAATATAACATTGATTTAAGCCTCCCCCAAGCTTGAGCGATGCTTTCTCCTTCGCGAGGCCAAAAATTATATATATAATTGCGATCACGATGAACAAGATGCATAGGGTAATACTTTTGATGAAATTCCAATTTCAATCTTTTATAATTCCATGATCTCATATCATCACATAGCCTGTACCATGTCAATGCGTCTCCCTTCAAAGATAAAGGGAAAGCCCTCTTCTTAACAGCATCATCGGGTATACCTGCAAGCTTAAATAATCCACAAACATCATCCACATAACGCAGATGTTCATCAGGATGCTTTGTTCCATCTCCTGTAAAAGTGTTAGCTAGCAGTTTTTCCATCAAACCCGAAGGAATCTCAAAAGGAGTTTCATTTTCAATAGGTTCAGTAGGTTGAGTAGGTTGAGGAGCAACTCTTTGCTCTGCTGGACAGGGTGAAGATACACCGAACAAGCCCCTCAGACAATTACTTTACATAGTAACAAGTAACAGAAAATTTCAGCACACTAAATAAATTTTTCCTTACCAAATTCCACCTACCAAAGGCGCTTCACTCCCCGGCAACGGCGCCAGAAAAGAGTCTTGATGACCCACAAGTATAGGGGATCTATCGTAGTCCTTTCGATAAGTAATAGTGTCAAACCCAGGAGCAGAAGGAAATGATAAGCGGTTTTCAGCAAGGTATTCTCTGCAAGTACTGAAATAAATGGTAACAGATAGTTTTGTGATAAGATAAATTGTAACGAGCAACAAGTAATAAAGTAAATAAGGTGCAGCAAGGTGGCCCAATCCTTTTTGTAGCAAAGGACAAGCCTGGACAAACTCTTATAATAGGAAAAGCGCTCCCGAGGACACATGGGAATATCGTCAAGCTAGTTTTCATCACGCTCATATGATTCGCGTTCGGTACTTTGATAATTTGATATGTGGGTGGACCAGTGCTTGGGTACTGCCCTTACTTGGACAAGCATCCCACTTATGATTAACCTCTATTGCAAGCATCCACAACTACAACAAAAGTATTAAGGTAAACCTAACCATAGCATGAAACATGTGGATCCAAATCAGCCCCTTACGAAGCAACGAATAAACTAGGGTTTAAGCTTCTGTCACTCTAGCAACCCATCATCTACTTATTACTTCCCAATGCCTTCCTCTAGGACCAAATAATGGTGAAGTGTTATGTAGTAGACGTTCAGATAACACCACTAGAGGTTAGACAACATACATCTCATCAAAATATCGAACGAATACCAAATTCACATGACTGCTAATAGCAAAACTTCTCCCTTGTCCTCAGGAACAAACGTAATTACTCACAAAGCATATTCATGTTCATAATCAGAGGGGTAATAATATGCATAAAGGATCTGAACATATGATCTTCCACCAAATAAACCAACTAGCATCAACTACAAGGAGTAATCAACACTACTAGCAACCTACTAGCACCAATCCCGGACTTGGAGACAAGAATTGGATACAAGAGATGAACTAGGGTTTGGAGATGAGATGGTGCTGGTGAAGATGTTGATGGAGATTTCCCTCTCCCGATGAGAGGAGCATTGGTGATGACGATGGTGATGATTTCTCCCTCCCGGAGGGAAGTGTCCCCGGTAGAAGAGCTCTGCCAGAGCCCTAGATTGGTTCCGCCAAGGTTCCGCCTCGTGGCGGCGGAGTCTCGTCCCGAAAGGTTCTCTTCTATTTTTTTCTCATCGAAAGACATCATATAGGAGAAGATGGGCATCGGAGAGCCACCAGGGGGCCCACGAGGTAGGGGGGCTTGCCCAGGGGGGGGGGCGCCCCCCACCCTCATGAGCAGGGTGTGGCCCCCCTGGCCTTCATCTTTGACGATGATTTTTCTTTATTTATTTCAAGGTATTCCGTGGAGTTTCAGGACTTTTGGAGTTGCATAGAATAGGCCTCCAATATTTGCTCCTTTTCCAGCCCAGTATTCCAGCTGCCGGCATTCTCCCTCTTCATATAAACCTTGTAAAATAAGAGAGAATAGCCATAAGTATCGTGACATAACGTGAAATAACAGCCCATAATGCAATAAATATTATCACAAAAGCATGATGCAAAATGGACGTATCAAAGTGTTCTTCCCGAGTATGCACTGTCGCGAAAGTTCTTCGTGCTGAGACACCACGTGATGATCGGGTGTGATAAGATCTACGTTCAAATACAACGGGTGCAAGCCAGTTTTGCACATGTGGAATACTCAGGTTAAACTTGACGAGCCTAGCATTACAGATATGGCCTCAGAACACTGGAGACTGAAAGGTCGAACATGAATCATACAGTGGATATGATCAACATAGAAGATGTTCACCATTGAAGACTACTCCATCTCACGTGATGATCGGACATGGTTTAGTTGATTTGGATCACGTGTCATTTAGATGACTTGAGGGATGTCTATCTAAGTGGGAGTTCTTAAGTAATATGATTAATTGAACTTTAATTTATCATGAACTTAGTCCTGGTAGTATTTTGCAAATTATGTTGTACATCAATGGCCTGTGCTACCGTTCCCTTGAACTTTAATGCATTCCTAGAGAAAGCTTAGTTGAAAGATGATGGTAGTAACTACACAGACTGGGTCCGTAACTGGAGGATTATCCTCATTGCCGCACAGAAGAATTATGTCCTTGATGCACCACTGGGTGAAAGGCCTGCTGCAGGAGCAGAAGCTGATGTTGTGAATGTCTGGCTAGCTCGATCTGATGAATACTTGTTAGTTCAGTGTGCCATGCTTTACGACTTAGAATTAGGACTTCAAAGACATTTTGAATGTCATGGACCATATGAGATGTTCCAGGAGTTGAAGTTAATATTTCAAGCAAATTCCCAAGTTGAGAGTACGAAGTCTCTAACAAGTTCCATAGCTGCAAGATGGAGGAGAACAGTTCTGTTAGTGAGCACATACTCAGAATGTCTGGGTACCATAATCACTTGACTCAGCTAGGAGTTAATCTTTCAGATGATTGTGTCATTGACATAGTTCTTCAATCACTGCCACCAAGCTACAAAGGCTTCGTGATGAACTACAATATGAAAGGGATGGAAAAGACTATTCCCGAGCTCTTCGCAATGCTAAAGGCTGCGGAGTAGAAATCAAAAAGGAGCATGAAGTGTTGATGGTTAACAAGACCACTAGTTTCAAGAAGAAAGGCAATGGTAAAAAGAAGGGGAACTTCAAGAAGAATGCCAAGAAAGTTGTCACTCCCGGGAACAAACCCAAAGCTGGACCCAAGCTTGAAACTAAGTGCTTCTATGGCAAAGGTACTGGTCACTGGAAGCGGAACTACCCCAAGTATTTGGCGGTTAAGAAGGATGGCAAAGTGAACAAAGGTATATTTGATATACATGTTACTGATGTGTACCTTACTAATTCTCATAGTAGTGCCTGGGTATTTGATATCAGTTCGGTTGCTCATATTTGTAACTCGAAGCAGGGACTACAGATTCAAACGAAGATTGGCTAAGGATGAGGTGACGATGCGCGTCGGGAATGGTTCCAAGTTCGATGTGATTGCCGTCAGCACGCTACCTCTACATCTATCCCCGGGATTAGTTTTAGACCTGAATAATAGTTATTTGGTGCCATCTTTGAGCATGAACATTATATCTGGATCTTGTTTAGTGCGAGACGGTTATTCATTTAAATCAGATAATAATGGTTGTTCTATTTATATGAGTAATATCTTTTATGGTCATGCACCCTTGAAGAGTGGTCTATTTCTGTTGAATCTTGATCGTGGTGATACACATATTCATAATATTGATGCCAAAAGATGCAAAGTTGATAATGATAGTGCAACTTATTTGTCGCACTGCCGTTTGGGTCATATCGGTGCAAAGCGCATGAAGAAACTCCATAAAGATGAACTTTTGGAATCACTTGATTATGAATCATTTGATACTTGCAAACCGTGCCTTATGGGCAAGATGACTAAAACTCCGTTCTCGGGAGCAATGGAACGATCTAATGACTTATTGGAAATAATACATACCGATGTATGCGGTTCGATGAGTATTGAGGGTCATGGTGGGTGTCATTATTTTTTGACCTTCATAGATGATTTGATTAGATATGTGTATATCTACTTAATGAAACACAAGTCTGAAACATTTGAAAAGTTCAAAGAATTTCAGAGTGAAGTGGAGAATCATCTTAATAAGAAAATAAAGTTTCTATGATCTGATCGTGGAGGAGAATATTTGAGTTACGAGTGTGGCCTTCATTTAAAACAATGTGGAATAGTTTCACATCTCACGCCACCTGGAACACCACAGCGTAATGGTGTGTCCGAACGTCGTAACCGCACTTTATTAGATATGTTGTGATATATGATGTCTCTTACCAATTTACCATTGTTTTGGGGTTATGCATTAGAGACAGCTGCATTTATTTTAAACAGGGCACCGTCAAAATCCGTTGAGACGACACCGTATAAACTTTGGTTTGGCAACAAACCTAAGCTGTTGTTTCTTAAAGTTTGGGGATGCGATGCTTATTTCAAAAGGCTTCAGCCTGATAAGATCGAACCCAAATCGGAGAAGTGCGTCTTCATAGGATACCTTAAGGAAAAAATTGGGTACACCTTCTACCACAAGTCCGAAGGCAAGATTTTTGTTGCTAAGAACGGAACCTTTCTAGAGAAGGAGTTTCTCTCGAAAGAAGTGAGTGGGAGGAAAGTAGAACTTGATGAGGTAATTGTACCTACTCTCAATTTGGAATGTAGCTCATCCGAGAAATCTATTCCCGTGATGCCTACACCAACAGGAGAGGAAGCTAATGATAAAGATCATGAAACTTCAGATCAAGTTGCTACAGAACCTCGTAAGTCAAATAGAGCACAATCCGCACCAGAGTGGCACGGTAATCCTGTTCTGGAGGTCACGTTACTTGACCATGACAAACCTACGAACTACAAAGAAGCTATGATGTGCCCAGATTCCGATAAATGGCTTGAGGCCATGAAAGATAGGATCCATGTATGAGAACAAAGTGTGGACTTTGGTGGATCTGTCCGATGATAGGCGACCCATAGAGAATAAATGGATCTTCAAGAAGAAGACTGGCGCTGATGGTAATGTTACTATCTATAAAGCTTGACTTGCCGCAAAAGGTTTTCGACAAGTTAAGGGAGTTGACTACAATGAGACTTTCTCACCCGTAGCAATGCTTAAGTCTGTCCGAATCATGTTAGCAATTGCCGCATTTTATGATTATGAAATCCGGCAAATGGATGTCAAAATGACATTCGTTAATGGATTTCTTAAATAAGAGTTATATATGATGCAACTAGAAGGTTTTGTCGATCCTAAAGGTGCTAACAAAGTGTGCAAGCTCCAGCGATCCATTTATGGACTGGTGCAAGCATCTCGGGGTTGGAATATACGCTTTGATGAGGTGATCAAAGCATATGGTTTTATACAGACTTTTGGAGAAGCCTATATTTACAAGAAAGTGAGTGGGAGCTCTATAGCATTTCTAATATTATATGTGGATGACATATTGTTGATTGGAAATGATGTAGAATTTCTGGATAGCATAAAAGGATACTCGAACAAGAGTTTTTCAATGAAAGACCTTGGTGAAGCTGCTTATTTATTAGGCATCAAGATCTATAGAGATAGATCAAGACGCTTGATAGTACCTTCACAAAGCACATACCTTGATAAAGTTGTGAAGAAGTTCAAAATGGATCAGTCAAAGAAAGGGTTCTTGCCTGTGTTACAAGGTGCAAAGTTGAGTCAGACTCAATGCCCGACCACTGCATAAGATAGAGAGAAAATGAAAGTCATTCCCTATGCCTCATCCATTGGTTCTATCATGTATGCTATGCTGTGTACCAGACCTGATATGTGCCTTGCTATAAGATTAGCAGGGCGGTACCAAAGTAATCCAGGTGTGGATCACTGGATAGCGGTCAAGAACATCCTGAAGTACCTGAAAAGGACTAGGGATATGTTTCTCGTTTATGGAGGTGACAAAGAGCTTGTCGTAAATGGTTACGTCGACGCTAGCTTTGACACTGATCCAGATGACTCTAAGTCGCAAACGAGTACATATTTTTATTGAATGGTGGACCTGTCAGTTGGTGTAGTTCCAAGAGCGTCATGGCGGGATCTACGTGTGAAGCGGAGTACATAGCTGCTACGGAAGCAGCAAATGAAGGAGTCTGGATGAAGGAGTTCATATCCGATCTTGGTGTAATACGTAGTGCATCGGGTCCAATGATTTTTTTGTGACAATACTGGAGCATTTGCCTTGGCGAAGGAATCCAGATTTCCAAAAAGACCAAACACATCAAGAGATGCTTCAACTCCATCCGAGATTTGGTCAAGGAGGGACACATAGAGATTTTCAAGATAAACCTGAATCTGAATGTGGCAGACCCATTAACTAAGCCTCTTCCACGAGCAAAACATGATCAACACCAAGACTGCATGGGTGTCCAGATTATTGACTCTAGTGCAAGAGGGAGACTAAAGGAAATATTCCCTAGAGGCAATAATAAGGTTGTTATTTTATATTTCCTTATATCATGATAAATGTTTATTATTCATGCTAGAATTGTATTAACTGGAAACTTGATACATGTGTGAATACATAGACAAAACACCGTGTCCCTAGTATGCCTCTACTAGACTAGCTCGTTGATAAAAGACGGTTAAGTTTCCTTGCCATGGACATGAGTTGTCATTTGATGAACAGGATCACATCATTAGTGGAATGATGTGATGGACAAGACCCATCCGTTGGCTTAGCATAATGGTCGTTCAGTTTTATTGCTACTGCTTTCTTCATGTCAAATACATATTCCTCCGACTATGAGATTATGAAACTCCCGGACACCGGAGGAATGCCCTGTGTGCTATCAAATGTCACAACGTAACTGGGTGATTATAAAGATGCTCCACAGGTATCTCCGAAGGTGTTTGTTGGGTTGGCATAGATCGAGATTAGGATTTGTCACTCCGAGTATCGGAGAGGTATCTCTGGGCCCTCTCGGTAATGCACATCATATGAAGCCTTGCAAGCAATGTGACTAATGAGTTAGTTGCAGGACGATGCATTACAGATGAGTAAAGAGACTTGCTGGTAACGAGATTGAACTAGGTATGAAGATATCGACGATCGAATCTCGGGCAAGTAACATACCGATGACATAGGGAATATTGTATGTTAAAAATGCGGTTCGACCGATATAGATCATTGTAGAATATGAGGGAACCAATATAAGCATCCAGGTTTCGCTATTGGTTATTGACCGGAGAGGTGTCTCAGTCATGTCTACATAGTTCTCGAACCCGTAGAGTCTGCACGCTTAACGTTCGATGACGATATGTATTATATGAGTTATGTGCTTTGGTGACCGAAGGTTGTTTGGAGTCCCAGATGAGATCACGGACATGACGAGGAGTCTCGAAATGGTCGAGAGGTAAAGATTGATATATTGGTAGGTGGTATTCGGACACCGGAATGGTTCCGGAGTGTTTCAGGAATTTATGGGAGTACCGAGGGCACTACAAAAAAAATACACTTCCGTGATGATACGTGTTTGTCACAGTAGGTCGCGTTTTTTGTCATGCATGTACATCCATGACGATTTTATGACATAATCAAGATAGTCATACCTGTGCTGTCGTAGAAGTGTTCCATGACATTACCAAAATTATCACCACGGAAGTGTCCACTTCCATGACGATAAATCGCGCGTCACAGAAGTGCTTTCGTCAAGGGTGACCGACACGTGGCATCCACCGTAACGGAACGCCGTTAAGCTATCGGGTCCGGTTTTGGATCCGATAACCCGTTAACAGCCCCGACCAATGGGGATTTTCCACGTGTAAAATCATCATTGGCTGGAGGAAACACGTGTCGGCTCACCGTTGGGACAGATGTCATCCACTCATTGGACCGAAGGCGCCTATGATACGTTGACACGTGGCACGGCCCAACAAAGGCCCATTCCTGTGAAAAGGCTGGACCGTTTGACCTAGTCAAAAGGTGGCGGGCTGGCCCACGGAAAGCTTATTAACGGCTTGTTCGCATATAGCCCATTTACAACCCGCTAACCCAGGGCCCGTCACGACCTCTCCGAATTAGGCCCAGTAGCGTCATCTGGGCCGTCCAATATGATTCCAGCCCGTTTTAACTTCCGGCCCATGTGTGGCCCATGACTTCTTTCGGCCCATATGAGGCCCTCTGTAACTCTTGGCCCATTAACGACCCGTTGTGAAACTGGCCCGTAATGAACAGTGTATCACTTTATACCCATTAACGGCACGTTATCCCATTGGGCCGTTTCCAGCCCAAGTTATCTTTCGGCCTTCTCAGGGCCCATTGGTTCTTGGGCTCATGTGCAGCATTCGGTTACATATGGCCCGTTACTATCATTTTCTGCTTGTGGGCCAAATTCAGCCCGTCGTTGCAGTCAGCCCGTTTGTGGACCGTAATACGTTGGGCCATTTTCATGTCAAAAAAACCCGTTGGGCTGTTTTCATAGAGTTACCAAATACGACATATTAACGGCCCGTTATGGTCCACAAACAGTACGACCCATGATTGGCGAAATGACGATACGACCCATAGAAGGCCCATGGATCCTACGGCCCGTATGAGGCCCATGGATCATACAGCCCGTAGAAGGCCACGTGATCGCACGACCCGTAGAAGGCCCATGGACCCTATGGCCCGTAGAAGGCCCATGGACCCTACGGCCTGTAGAAAGCCCATGAATCCTAAGGCCCGTAGAAGGCCCATGAATCATAAGGCCCGTATAGAAGGCCAATGGATCCTACGGCCGGAAGAAGGCCCATGAAACATACGTCCTGCAGGAGGCCCATGGTTACAACAGTCCGTGTGTGCCATGATTATTTTGGCCTAGTTACCAAAAAAGGCTATTGTGGCCACCAGAAAAACACAGAAAAAGAACTGCAGTGACTACAAGCAAACAACTAAACAAGACAATGAGGAAATAAATAAGCAAGCAATTAACGCTAGCCTATTACCGCTATTACACATATTAGATCCACTGGGCATCAAAGTTCGCCACCAGTGCAAATATAGGGAACAAAGCAGCATATTACATACACCGGCCGTCAAAATTGGCCATGATGACCCACAAATGTAGGGGATCTATCATAGTCCTTTTGATAAGTAAGAGTGTCGAACCCAACGAGGAGCAGAAGGAAATGATAAGCGGTTTTCAGTAAGGTTTTCTGCAAGCACTGAAATTGTAGGTGATAGATAGTTTTGTGGTAAGATAAATAGTAACAAGTAATAAGTAAAACAAAGTAAATAAGGTGCAGCAAGGTGGCCCAATCCTTTATGTAGCAAAGGATAAGCCTGGAAAATTGCTAATAATGATAAAGGAGCTCACGAGGACACATGGGAATTATTGTCAAGCTAGTTTTCATCACGCTCATATGATTCGCGTTCGGTACTTTGATAATTTGATACGTGGGTGGACCGGTGCTTGGGTACTGCCCTTACTTGGACAAGCATACCACTTATGATTAACCCCTATTGCAAGCATCCGCAACTACAACAAAAGTATTAAGGTAACCTAACTATAGCATGAAACATGTGGATCCAAATCAGCCCCTAACGAAGCAACGCTTAAACTAGGGTTTAAGCTTCTGTCACTCTAGCAACCCATCATCTACTTATTACTTCCCTATGCCCTCCTCTAGGCCCAATAATGGTGAAGTGTCATGTAGTCGATGTTCACAAGACACCACTAGAGGAGAAGACAACATACATCTCATCAAAATATCGAACGAATACCAAATTCACATGACTACTAATAGCAAGACTTCACCCATGTCCTCAGGAACAAACATAACTACTCACAAAGCATATTCATGTTCATAATTATAGGTGTAATAATATGCATTAAGGATCTGAACATATGATCTTCCACCAAGTAAACCAATAAGTATCAACTACAAGGAGTAATCAACACTACTAGCAACACACATGTACCAATTTGTGGTTTTGGATACAAGATTGGATACAAGAGATGAACTAGGGTTTGAGAGGTGATGGTGCTGGTGAAGATGTTGATGGAGATTGACCCCCTCCAGATGAGAGGATCGTTGGTGATGATTTCCCCCTCCCGGAGGGAAGTGTCCCTGGCAGAACAGCTTCGCCAGAGCCTTAGATTGATTCCGCCAAGGTTCCACCTCGTGGCGGCGGAGTTTCGTCCCATAAGCTTGCCCATGATTTTTCCAGGGTAAAAGTGATGATATAGGAGAAGATGGACACCGGAGGCCCACCAGGGGGCCCAGGTGATAGGGGGCGCGGCCTATAGGGGGGCGCCCCCTGTCTCCTGGACAGGGTGTGGGTCCCCTGGCCTATTTCTTTCGCTCAGAAATTCTTATTAATTCCAAAAAGTTGTTTCGTGGAGTTTCAGGACTTTTGGAGCTTTGCAGAATAGGTTTCGAACGTTTGCTCCTTTTCCAGCCAGAATTCCAGCTGCCGGCATCCCCCCTCTTCATGGTAAACCTTGTAAAATAAGAGAGAATAGCCATAAGTACTGAGATATAATGTGTAGTAACAGCCCATAATTTAATAAATATTGATATAAAAGCATGATGCAAAATGGACGTATCAACTCCCCCAAGCTTAGACCTCGCTTGTCCTCAAGCGGAAGCCGAAATCGAAAAATATGTCCACATGTTTAGAGATAGAGGTGTCGATAAAAATAAAATACGGACATGAGGGCATCATGATCATTCTAATAACAGCAACATATATAGATTTGTCATATGATTTCCTATGCTCAAGTAACAAGCAATTCACAATGTCAAGTATGGTTCAAAAACTTCATTGGGAACTAACAAACTATAATCTCAGTCATTGAAGCAATTGCAATTTATCGTAACATCAGAAAGAGTCAATAATAGAGCTTTTCAGCAAGCTCACATACTCAACTATCTCGTAGTCTTCTACAATTGCTAACACTCACGCAATACTTGTGGTTATAGAGTTTCAGCCGGACACTGAGAAAGATAGGGGCTTATTGTGTTGCCTCCCAACGTATTCACCTTTAGGTGATGTCAACAATAATAGCCCATGCTAACTTACATCCAATTGGATATATATATCATGATCTTTCAAACACGAGGAGCTTGCCAAAGGATAATATGAAAAAGGGAAAGGTGAGGATCACCTTGACTCAAGCATAAAGTAAAAACATAAAGTAAAAGATAGGCCCTTCGCAGAGGGAAGCAGAGGTTGTCATGCGCGTTTAGGGTTGATGCATAAAATCTTAATGCAAAAGAACGTCACTTTATATTGCCCCTTGTATGTGGACCTTTATTATGCAGTCCGTCGCTTTTATTACTTCCACAACAAGTTCGTACAAAGCTTATTTTCTCCGCACTAATAAGTCATACATATTTAGAGAGCAATTTTTATTGCTTGCACCGATGACAACTTACTTGAAGGATCTTACTCAATCCATAGGTAGGTATGGTGGACTCTCATGGCAAAACTGGGTTTAAGGGTATTTGGAAGCACAAGTAGTATCTCTACTTGGTGCAAGGAATTTGGCTAGCATGAGGGGGAAAGGCAAGCTCAACATGTTTGGAAGGTCAATGACAATATACTTTAACTGAGATGTCGGAAAACATAAACCATTATGTTGTCTTCCTTGTCCAACATCAACTCTTTTAGCATGTCATACTTAATGAGTGCTTCACAATCATAAAATATGTCCAAGATAATATATTTATATGTGAACCCCTCTTTCCTTATCACTTCCTATTAATTGCAACAATGACCAAGGCTACGTTCATCAACTCCCGACAATTTTTATGCCTCATACTTTCTATGTGTGAAGTTGTCACTATCCATAAGATCAATATGAACTCTTTTATTCTTTCTACTTTCTCAAGATCATAGCACATAGCAAAGCCCTTGACTCAACACTAATCTTTATTATAAATAGCTAACGGACTCGATTACATAAAGATATCACAAAGCAAAACTCAAACTACTTGAAATCAAAACTTCTAGATCAAGATACTACTAAAAGGATTGAACTAAATAAAGCGGTAAAGATAGGAGTGTGATGGTGATATGATACCGGGGCACCTCCCCCAAGCTTGGCAGTTGCCAAGGGGGTGCCCATACCCATGTGATTATTTCTCCTTCTTCATGGTTGGTGTTATGATCTTCTTGGCGATGATGCCCTTCAGAATACGGTTCTCCTCCTCGAGCTTATTGACGTGTTGTTTGAGAACCATAATTTCTCTACGGAGCTTGCCCGTAATGGCCAAAGCCCCTTTTACCTAAGGATGCTGCATAGTTGCTGGAGAACAAGTGAAACTCTTTTTCATATTTTCATCAGAAAGAAATCTAGAGTTGGAAGGGATGACCGAAGTTGGAATAGCCACGCTCGGTAGTTCCCCTATCATGAATTCTGCTCAGAGACGAGAGGTGACTTCTTGATCTTCTTCCATGGCATCTATCCTTTTCAAATCAGCCTCCATCTCATCCTCCGTTGATGGTCCAAAGTGGTAGGCATCGCTATTCGCTCCTGGACCTGGCGTTGGGTGAGACACCCGCCTCTCCCCAACTGACTCCTGAGAAGACATCCTGCTTAATTCTGCAATAGGAACAACTCGAGACGAAAACAGAGGATATTTGCGTGATACGGTGGTCAAAACCTTTGGGAATATATATAATGAATTTTTACCGACCAAAATATGTAACGTGCAAGAAAAACGGAGTCCGGGAGGCACACGAGGTGCCCACGAGACAGGGGGCGCGCCCTACAAGGGGGGGGCGCCCTCCACTCTCGTGGGAGCCTCGTGTCCCTTTCGGACTACTTCTTTCTTCCTAAAATTCTTAAATATTCCAAAACTGATAAAAATTGCCATTGGAGTTGTTTTGGAGTCGGTTTACTTACCGTACCACATACCTATGCCTTTTCGGAGTCTGGAACATTCTGGAAAGTGTCCCTTATGTATTCCTCAGGGGTTATAGTTTCAATAATATTAGTTTCAACATTGATAGGATTACCTAAAACATAGTGTTTAATTCTTTGACCGTTTACCACCCTCGGATTTGTGCCTTCGAAGTTGTTGATTTTTATGCACCAGAACGATAGACCTCCTCGATAACGTAGGGACCTTCCCATTTTGAGAGAAGTTTTCCTGCAAAAAATCTTAAACGAGAGTTGAATAATAACACATAATCTCCTACGTTAAACTCACGCTTTTGTATCCTCTTATCATGCCAGCGTTTGACTTTTTCTTTGAAAAGCTTGGCATTCTCATAGGCTTGGGTTCTCCATTCATCAAGTGAGCTAATATCAAATAACCTCTTCTCACCGGCAAGTTTGAAGTCATAATTGAGCTCTTTAATAGCCCAATATGCCTTATGTTCAAGTTCAAGAGGTAAATGACACGCTTTTCCATAAACCATCTTATAGGAGACATACCCATAGGATTTTTGTATGCAGTTCTATAGGCCCATAATGCATCATCAAGTTTTTTGGACCAATTCTTTCTAGATCTATTCACAGTCTTTTGCAAAATTAATTTGAGCTCTCTATTGCTCAACTCTACTTGACCACTAGACTGCGGATGATAAGGAGATGCTATTCTATGATTGACATCATACTTAGCAAGCATCTTACGGAAAGCACCATGAATAAAATGTGAACCACCATCAGTCATAAGATATCTAGGGACTCCAAACCTCGGAAAAATAACTTCTTTAAGCATTTTAATAGAAGTGTTATGATCAGCACTACTAGTTGGAATAGCTTCTACCCACTTAGTAACGTAATCAACAACAACTAAAATATGTGTATAACCATTAGAGGCAGGAAAAGGTCCCATATAATCAAAGCCCCAAACATCAAACGGTTCAATAACAAGAGAATAATTCATAGGCATTTCTTGACGTCTACTAATGTTACCTATTCTTTGACATTCATCACAAGATAAGACAAACTTACGAGCATCTTTGAAGAGAGTAGGCCAATAAAAACCAGATTGTAGTACCTTGTGTGCAGTTCTATCTCCAGCGTGGTGTCCTCCATAAGATTCAGAGTGACACTTACGTAGAATCTGTTCCTGTTCATGCTCAGGCACACAACGTCTAATAACACCATCTACTCCTTCTTTATAAAGGTGTGGATCATCCCAGAAGTAATGTCTTAAATCATAAAAGAACTTTTTCTTTTGCTGGTATGTGAAACTAGGCGGTATATATTTAGCAACAATGTAATTAGCATAATCAGCATACCAAGGAGCAGTACGAGAAGCATTGACGACCGCTAATTGTTCATCAGGAAAGCTATCATTAATAGGCAGTGGGTCATCAAGAACATTCTCTAACCTAGACAAGTTATCTGCAACGGGGTTCTCAGCTCCCTTTCTATCAATAATATGCAAGTCAAATTCTTGGAGCAAGAGAACCCATCTAATGAGTCTAGGCTTAGCATCTTTCTTTTCCATAAGATATTTAATAGCAGCATGATCAGTGTGAATAGTAACTTTGGAATCAACAATATAAGGTCTAAACTTATCACATGCAAACACAACTGCTAAGAACTCTTTTTCAGTAGTAGCATAATTTCTCTGGGCAGTATCAAGAGTCTTACTAGCATACTGGATAACATTCAATTTCTTATCAACTCTTTGCCCTAAAACAGCACCTACAGCATAATCACTAGCATCGCACATAATTTCAAAAGGTAAATTCCAATCAGGTGGCTGAACAATAGGTGCAGTGATCAAAGCTTTCTTAAGTACTTCAAATGCTTCTACACAATCATCATCAAAGACAAAAGGAATATCTTTTTGCAATAAATTAGTCAGAGGCCTAGAGATTTTAGAAAAGTCCTTAATGAACCTCCTATAAAAACCGGCATGACCAAGGAAACTTCTTATACCTTTTATGTCCTTGGGACATGGCATCTTTTCAATAGCATCAACTTTGGCTTTATCAACTTCAATACCTCTCTCGGAGATCTTGTGCCCCAAGACAATGCCTTCATTAACCATAAAGTGACACTTTTCCCAATTCAGGACGAGACTAGTGTCTTCGCATCTCTGCAAAACTCGATCAAGGTTGCTCAAACAATCATCAAAAGAGGATCCATAGACGGAGAAGTCATCCATGAATACCTCACAAATCTTTTCACAAAAATCAGAGAATATAGCCATCATGCATCTTTGAAAGGTAGCAGGTGCATTACATAAACCAAAAGGCATACGTCTATAAGCAAAAGTACCAAAAGGGCAAGTAAAAGTAGTTTTAGATTGATCCTTCGCTGACACAGGTATCTGAGAGAAACCAGAATAACCATCTAGAAAGCAAAAATGTGTGTGTTTGGATAGCCTTTCTAGCATTTGATCAATAAAAGGTAAAGGGTAATGATCTTTCTTAGTAGCTTTATTTAACTTACGGAAATCAATTACCATCCTATAACCTGTAATAATTCTTTGCGAGATCAATTCATATTTATCATTAGGAACAATGGTAACACCTCCCTTTTTAGGGACACAATGGACATGGCTTACCCATTCACTATCAGCAACGGGATAAATAATACCTGCCTCAAGGAGCTTTAGTATCTCCTTTCTTACCACTTCCTTCATCTTGGGATTTAATCGTCTTTGAGGATCTCTAACTGGTTTGGCATCTTTCTCCACTAAAATTTTGTGTTGACATAATGTGGGACTAATGCCCTTAAGATCATCCAGAGTATATCCAATAGCTGCTCGGTGCTTCTTCAGAGTTTTCAATAATCTTTCTTCTTCTTTCTCTGAAAGGTTAGCACTAATAATAACAGGATATATTTCTTTTTCATCAAGATAAGCATACTTAAGATTATCAGGTAATGGTTTGAGTTCAAACACGGGATCACCCTTGGGTGGAGGGGGATCCCCAAGAATTTCAACGGGAAGGTTATGTTTCAGCATAGGTTCCTGTTTAAGGAACACTTCATCTATTTCTTCCCTTTCCTTCATAAACATATCGTTTTCATGGTCTAGCAAATATTGTTCTAACGGATCAGTTGGAGGAACAACAATGGAAGCAAGACCAATAATCTCATCCTTACTAGGTGGTTCCCTTTCACGAGGTTGTCTACTAAACTTAGCGAAATTAAACTCATGAGACATACCATCTATGCCAACAGTGACAATATTCTTTTCACAATTAATCTTAGCACTAGCAGTATTCAAGAAGGGTCTACCAAAAATAATGGGACAAAAATCATCTTGTGGGGAACCAAGAACAAGAAAATCAGCAGGGTATTTAACCTTCCCACACAAAACTTCAACATCTCTAACAATCCCAATAGGTTTAATGGTATCCCTATTAGCAAGCTTAATAGTAACATCAATGTCTTCTAATTCAACGGGTGCAATGTCGTGCATAATTTCTTTATAAAGATCATAAGGTATCGCACTAGCACTAGCACCCATATCACATAAGCCATGATAACAATGATCTCCTATTTTAACAGAAATAACAGGCATGCCTACGACAGGTCTACGTGTCTTAGTATCAGGTCTAGCAATATTAGCAGTCTCACCCAAGAAAGAAATAACATGCCCATCTAAGTCCTCATCCAAGAGATCTTTAACCATAGCAATACTAGGTTCAACATTAATTTGCTCAGGAGGTGTATAAGTCCTAGTATTACTCTTACGAACAACAGTCGAAGCTTTAGCATGATCCTTTATCCTAACAGGAAAAGGAGGTTTTTCAACATAAGCAGTAGGAACAATAGGATCACTATAGGTAATAGTCTTTTCTTCGACTGTAATAGGTGCAACTACTTTCACTTCAACAGGAGGATTATATTTAAACCACTTCTCTTTAGGGAGATCAACGTGAGTAGCAAAAGATTCACAAAAAGTAGCTACTATCTCAGAGTCAAGTCCATACTTAGCGCTAAATCCACGAAAAGCATCGGTATCCATAAAAGATTTAACACAATCGAACTTAGGTGTCATACCTGACTCCTTACCATCGTCGGAACCCCAATCTTCAGAGTTGCGTTTAATTCTTTCCAATAAGTCCCATTTGAAATCAATAGTCTTCAGCATATAAGAACCAGCACAGGAAGTATCGAGCAGGTTGCGATTATCAAGAGAAAGCCGAGCATAAAAATTCTGAATAATCATTTCCCGAGAGAGCTCATGATTGGGGCATGAATATAACATTGACTTAAGCCTCCCCCAAGCTTGAGCGATGCTTTCTCCTTCGCGAGGCCAGAAATTATATATGTAATTACGATCACGATGAACAAGATGCATAGGATAGAACTTCTGGTGAAATTCCAACTTCAATCGCTTATAATTCCAAGATCTCGTATCATCACATAGCCTATACCATGTCAATGCATCTCCCTTCAAAGATAAAGGGAAGACCTTCCTTTTGACAACATCATCGGGAATACCTGCAAGCTTAAATAATCCACAAACTTCATCCACAAAGATAAGGTGTAAATCGGGATGCAATGTTCCATCTCCTGCAAATGGATTAGCTAGCAGTTTCTCTATCATACCCGAAGGAATCTCAAAGTAAATATTTTCATAAAGTTCAGTAGGTTGAGGAGCAACTCTTTGCTCTTCTGGTTGGGGTGAAGATACCCCAAACAAGCCCCTCAAAGGATTAGTTTCCATAGTGACAAGTAACAGAAAATTTCAGCACACTATATAAATGTTTCCTTACCAAGTTCCACTCACCAAAAGCGCTACACTCCCCGGCAACGGCGCCAGAAAAGAGTCTTGATGACCCACAAGTGTAGGGGATCTATCGTAGTCCTTTCGATAAGTAAGAGTGTCGAACCCAACGAGGAGCAGAAGGAAATGATAAGCGGTTTTCAGTAAGGTTTTCTCTGCAAGCACTGAAATTGTAGGTGATAGATAGTTTTGTGATAAGATAAATAGTAACGAGTAACAAGTAAATAAAGTAAATAAAGTGCAGCAAGGTGGCCCAATCCTTTATGTAGCAAAGGATAAGCCTGGACAATTTCTAATAATGATAAAGGAGCTCCCGAGGACACATTGGGAATTATCATCAAGCTAGTTTTCATCACGTTCATATGATTCGCGTTCGGTACTTTGATAATTTGATATGTGGGTGGACCGGTACTTGGGTACTGCCCTTACTTGGACAAGCATCCCACTTATGATTAACCCCTATTGCAAGCATCCGCAACTACAAAAGAAGTATTAAGGTAAACCTAACCACAGCATTAAACATATGGATCCATATCAGCCCCTAACGAAGCAACGCATAAACTAGGGTTTAAGCTTCTGTCACTCTAGCAACCCATCATCTACTTATTACTTCCCCATGCCTTCCTCTAGGCCCAAATAATGGTGAAGTGTCATGTAGTCGACGTTCACATAACACCACTAGAGGAAAAGACAACATACATCTCATCAAAATATCGAACGAATACCAAATTCACATGACTACTAATAGCAAGACTTCACCCATGTCCTCAGGAACAAACGTAACTACTCACAAAGCATATTCATGTTCATAATCAGAGGAGTAATAATATGCATAAAGGATCTGAACATATGATCTTCCACCAAGTAAACCAATTAGCATCAACTACAAGGAGTAATCAACACTACTAGCAACCCACAGGTACCAATTTGTGGTTTTTGATACAAGATTGGATACAAGAGATGAACTAGGGTTTGAGAGGTGATGGTGCTGGTGAAGATGTTGATGGAGATTGACCCCCTCCCGATGAGAGGATCGTTGGTGATGATTTCCCCCTCCCGGAGGGAAGTGTCCTCGGCAGAACAGCTCCGCCAGAGCCCTATATTGATTCCGCCAAGGTTCCGCCTCGTGGCGGCGGAGTTTCGTCCCGTAAGCTTGCCCACATTTTTTTCCAGGGTAAAAGTGATGATATAGTAGAAGATGGACGCCGGAGGCCCACCAGGGGGCCCAGGAGATAGGGGGGCGCCCTATAGGGGGGGGCACCCCCCTGTCTCTTGGACAGGGTGTGGGCCCCCTGGCCTATTTATTTCGCTCAGAAATTCTTATTAATTCCAAAAAGTTGTTTCGTGGAGTGTCAGGACTTTTGGAGCTGTGCAGAATAGGTTTCCAATGTTTGCTCCTTTTCTAGCCATAATTCCAGCTGCCGGCATCCCCCCTCTTCATGGTAAACCTTTTAAAATAAGAGAGAATAGCCATAAGTATTGAGATATAATGTGTAGTAACAACCCATAATGCAATAAATATTGATATAAAAGCATGATGCAAAATGGACGTATCAGGCCACCAGTGCAAATAAACGCGGCAGTAAAACAAGAGGATAACTAAAACAACTTTAGAAGAGCTCAAGAAACGTTATCCTGGGTATCTACCATGCTGGCAATAAGCTTAGCAAGCTTATTAGCTTTGTCCTGTTTGGCACTAAAATCCTCCAACGCTTGCTGTTGCACCAGAAAGTATGCATCTAAATGCTTCAGGGACTTCCGCAGTCCTTTCGCTTCTTGTCGCAGCACACCTGATCGATGTCTTTCAACTTGTAGTTGAGACTCAAGAAACCGAACTGATTCAGACAGTGAGTTTGAATAGCTTGTGCAAGCGGTAGTGGCCAGTAACTCGAACACTAAACCAAGACAGGACTTTGGGGTTGTCTCGCTGTCTTCAAGATAGTCTTCCTTAGATGTTTTATCAGCTTTGTTGGAGACCAACAAGGATGTGTCACTATCCTGAACCTTATCTGCATTACTTCATTTACCATTTCTTAATAAGGCACTCTTCCCCAATATTCTGTCAGCATTCTAAAAGAAGAAACAAGCAGACACATAACAAGTTTAGCATGTACTAGTATATGAAACTCATTTCGGTGAACCAGTTCATTAGTAAGGTGGACATGATTAAACTACCAAGGCTTCTATTGCCAAGTACCAGTACATAATAAAAGCATCAAACAAACATATATCTATGTCCTATGGTCACTGCATTGTCTTGCCAAATCAAAATAGAGACACAGTTCAAATCATATCAGTTCAAGACAAACCAGCAGTGAAAGAATACAAAGCGTGGGAAACTACACGGCACAATAAGATTTCAGATGGGTACCACGGGTCTACATGTACAAGAACACTATTGGCTCTGTTGTGATGCTAGTAATGTGCATGATATAAAAGTCAACTGTATACACAATTGAAATTCAAATCAACAGAGCTATTGATAAGAGCAAACCTGTTAAAGAAACATGCGTGAACATACCTGCTGTGCCATTGGAGTTTCGATTGGATCCTTCAATTTAAAAATACTTTTGTATGAGTAAATAAAGTGATACAAGAGCAAAGCAATCATAGTTAAAAAAGGCGCGCCTAAGCGAGCGCTTAAGCACGCCTAGGCTCTAGGCGTTGGCAAAACGCATTGCGCATAAGTATGCTTAATCTGTGCATAACTACGCATAAGCATGTGCTTTGGTCAGTAAAGCGCAAGGCAGTGGCAAAACGTACAATTAACGCCTAGCGCTTTTTTGAACTATGATATCAATGTAATCTTAAATTAGAACAGTTGTTCTTTAGGTTTAGGCACTTGTTCTACATGAACAGAGTATAGTAAGACGCAAGAATATAATACTTAAAAATAGAAAATGAGCTCATAGACCTTACCACATTCTTGGTTCAGGACTAGTACAGAACAAGGCGTTCCAGTCATCATCCAGTAAATGTGTCTTAGGAGAACGTAAGGGAATTTGATGAGTTTCTTTGCCGGTGAAGTACATTTTCTTCAGGTAATTCTGATACTGCCACCAAGGATTCTTGAAGATAGCAGAGGTATTAGCACAGGTTACCTCATCCTGAGTTTCCAAATCGGTCCTTCTCTATAGAGAAAAATGGGAAAATTTGCTGTATTATAACCATCATGGAGGTAGGTTGTATGGGACGAAGCAAAGTAATTGCCATGAATAACATTACTTACACATAACTCCTGGAAAAACAACTGCAACTGGCATTTTCCTTCATCTTCAGTATAATATTTCCAAGATGGGAAGATACGCACATACGATTTAACAGCATCAAATGCGATAGATGCTAAACTACGACTAGATGGTTGTGCTTCCTCCACAGGAATAGGCGTACTAACTGGTGGAGTTGGTGTTCGCCGTGATAGTACTGGCCCTTTGGGCACTAGAGCTGCCTTACTAACTGCTCTTGTTTGGGAGCTCTGTGGTGGAGATGGTGCTGTATCAACAGGAACTAGGTTACTATCGGCTGGGGTTGGGGTTAGATTGGGTGAAGCTGGTTCTCTGTCCCTTGCAGTAGGGGTACAATCTGCAAGAGTTTGGGTTATGTGTGGTAGGGCTGGTTCTTGTGCATGTACAACCGGGGTGCTATCTCCACCAAGAGGTAGCACTGTTTTATTTGAAGACCGTGTTTTTAGTCCGCTAGATACTGGCATCACCCGCTCCAATTCAAATGGCTGATAAACAGGAAACATAGTTGAATGTACATACATTGTATGAGAGACAGATGCAATAGATAGTGTGGAAAAAGAGGGCATGAAATAGTTGACATGTATATTGTTTAACTAAAACAGATAGCATGACATAATTTCACATATATGATGTCTATCTAAACTGGATAGCATAGCATAACATAATTCAAAGATATGATGAATAACTAAACAGGATCGCATGACATAATTCACCTACATGTTATCTAAGTAATCAGGATCGCATCATTTAATTCACATATGTGATTTATATGCTAAACAGAGGGCATTCGATATGATGTCTGAACTAAGAACATGGTGTTGAATATTGTGTATATGATGTCTAAACTATGCAATGCAAGACACCATATGCATGATATGAGCAGTATAACCGTGCCAAGTTAGAGCATACACCTCGGTGGGGAATAGGACTGGTCATCTATCTCTGAATCCATCTCTGAGGAGCTATTGGGACCCAACAAGAGATCTGCTTCGACAGGTAGCACTGTCTGCTCTGAAGGCCTTGTTTTCACTCCAGATTTTTCCATCTCCCACCCAAATGGCTGATTTACAGGAAGAGTAGTTTAATGTACAAACATTGTCGACAAATGGAAATGTAATGAAGAAAAGGATGGGCAAGATATCATTCAAATATATGATGCCTGGTTAAGCAGGATGACATTGCACATTTCACATATATTATGGCTGGCTAAAAGACATGAGACTGCATAATTCCCATATATGATATAGAAACTAAACAGGTGGCATTACAGAACATGTCTAAACTAAGCAGATGACATATATGATGTCAAAAGTAGGCACTGCAAGGCAACATATGCATGATATGACTAACATCATCATGCCAAGGTAGAGCAAACACCTTGGGGGGTAAATAGGAGTGGTCAGCGGCGTCTGAATCCGCCTCAGAACAGATACCTTCCTCCGGATTACAATCTGGAGAGGGTGGGGAGGGTTTGCCATTGAACCCACCATGGAGCGATGTCTGCATGACATTGTATTGCCGCGCAAAACTCTTCTCTTTTTCTCTACATGTTCAGCATGACTGTGTACAATATCTGACATGCATACGAAAAAAATATGGTGAGATTATGTAAGGAGAGCATGCAGAAATTTAGAGTGATGGTAACAACCAGTGGATGGATCCAAAAATAATGATAGCAGGCTGATGATTGCTTTAATTTAATAAAAAGACAGATGATGATTGCTTTACTATTTGTTTCCCACCCAAGATGAACAACATAGGCATACCCTAAGTGAACCAGATATTATACATACATACTATTCATTGCTGCCTCGATATGTGCCCCACAACTAACTTAGAACTCAAGTTCAAACATTAATTTGGACCTGACTTGGGAGTCCAAGAGCTGAAGAGGACGATAAAGTAGCAGGTAATTTTAAGCAATGCATAACATAAGCAGAAACAAAAGAGTGCGACCTCTCTTGTGGACCCGTGTACTCCTCAGGTTCATCTGCCGAGTCGATGATGGTGATGCCGTTGTGGTGGGTGCCGGCAGCAGGGAAGGAGATCTAAGGCGGCGAAAGACGGCCAGGAGTCGTGATGTATGTTTTGGTGGATGCTTCTGCCGATGGAGCAGCTCAGGTGAGGTGGACAACGTCGCGGCAGGAGCAGGACAAACCACACAAAGTTCCCTTCGACACCTACCTTTCACTGAAGTAATTCTGTAAGGGCT
This sequence comes from Triticum aestivum, assembly GCF_018294505.1. Classification (NCBI taxonomy): domain Eukaryota; kingdom Viridiplantae; phylum Streptophyta; class Magnoliopsida; order Poales; family Poaceae; genus Triticum; species Triticum aestivum. The sequence goes on from NC_057813.1 coordinate 58,966,552, forward strand.
CATTTGGCTTGCATGATTCTAAAAACGCAGGGATAGGAAAAACACCAGAATAGGATAGGAATGCACATGGTAAACAGAGCATTTGTAAACACAGGATTTCTGTCAACTTGGATGTTTGGTTTACAGGAATTGGAAGTGCAGAGGAATGCAAAGAAACATGGCCAAAATAAAGTGAAACCATATGAAAGCGTGTATAGTTAGAATGTTATTCTGCCACTAATGCACTTGGTCTTGTTTTCATGCATAGGATTTTGAAAAGTAGGTCCAGGTGGATGTTTTGCTTCATTCCTTTCAACAAAATGCATGAATAATTGAATAGTAGAGTGCAATTGGAAAATTCCCTATTGCTATGTTTTTCGTTGAACCAAAATAGCCCTAATGGATCGACGTGAATGTATAGTAATAAGTGATGCAACAAGTGTACAACCTCTTTGCTGTAGCCGTGTAGACCTCAGCATCATTGGGTTGGTCGCTGAAGCAGTTGAGGCAGAGGTGGCTGTCAGAGGTGTGGAGGAAGATCTGAGGAATCTATAGACAGCGTCCAGGGCACTGCTCTGTTGTGATGGATCGTTCTGTCGTTGGAGCAGCTCCGGTGAGCCATAAGACATCAAGGCTGAAGCAGCACAAGACAGGCATCGTCAATCTCAAGTGGGATTCTAATAGCATCTCCAATAGATGATGTAAAATAGATGTAAAATTTACATCACCAAAAACCACCTGACTACAACAGATGAGGTAAAAACTGTTGACTCTGAACTTAACTGTCGAAACTGAAATTTACTGTGGAATCTGAATGCTACTATCGAAACTGAACACAATGGTAGCAGAGAGGCACTTGACATGTAGTTTAGGGAGGGCCTGCAGTTCATCTTCAAGCTGCACCCCCCTGAGCCGCCAGCCACCACCGGCCGAACCACCGGCCCTAGCGCCGCCTCGCCGCCCCGGCCAGCCCTCTAGGCCCCCCGCCCCCACCTTGAACCCTAAGATAAATAGTGGGGTACCTCTCTGGCGAGCCCCCGTCCCCGCTGCGGGTGGTTCTTCCTTAACTCCGGCGAGCCCCCCCAACCCCTGAAAATCAACTGACCCAAAAGTCGATTCAGTCGACTGAAGTGTGGCTAAATCGGAGCAGAGCAGCAGCATGAGCAAGGGGGAGAGCAGCAGCAGCAGCTGGGCGAGCGAGCGATCGAGCGAGAGCCGGAGCAGCAGCAGCAGCACGAGCGAGCGAGCGAGAGCCGGAGCAGTAGCAGCAGATCCGGCTGGTATGGACGCCGCCGCCGAAGGGGACTCGCACTGGGGGAGAGCCGCCGTGGAGATGTCGCCCGCGGCGCCGGCTTCAAGGTAGCCGCTCCATGGGGGTGCAGGATGGAGCACCGTCGACGCTGGGAGGTCGAGTTAAGGAGAAGGTGCGATGTGATGAGTGTACAACCTCTTTGGTGGCTCCAAGTAGGCCTCGGCTTCGTCCGAGGAGTCGGTCAGGATGCTATGGTTCCGGTGGAGCAGGTTAAGGCGGTGCTGTGGGGATGGAGCAGCCGCGATAGACGAGGTGATCGTTGAAGCAACTCCTTGGAGGTGGAGGACAGGGTGGCTGAACCGGCGGGACGATGAGATGGACGACGGATCCTCATCCGGGGAGGTGGATGAGGAACATCGAGCTATTGCGGTGGACGATGTCGTCAGGGAAGAGGCTCCGGTTGGGCAGCGGCGAGGTGGCGGACGGAGGAGGGTGGGGTTTCGTGGCTGGAGCGAAGAGGTTATGGCAGCCTGGGATTTTGAATGGCGAAAAGGGGGCGATGGGAGGGGGTGAACCATGACTTAGGGACGCGCTTGTCCAAAATGTAGGGTGTGTTACAAAAGTACCCCCCACTGATTTGAACTAGCGGCCCTTTCGCCTCAGGGTTGGAAGGGGGATTTCGCGTGTCGGGATTTGGCAGCTGGAGGGAGTTTTCATGCGCGTTGTAATTTCGGGATAGCAAGGCGTGGGTTGTGAAGGCGCTAGTTTTGGGAGCACGATATCTGAATTTTCGCGATATAACAAGACACGGGTTGAGTTTTAGGGACAAGCCTAACGTGTACTAATATTGTACTTGTCCGTACCAAATAAATTCGTACTTCCCTCAACCAAAAGAAAACGAAAAAAATAAAACTATTCACACCACACAAAGAGAGAGTCTTGCCCCGTTTTACTATACAAATGCTATTCAAAGCTACTCCCTCCTTCCATCTATATAGGGCCTAATGCATTTTTTGATGCTAACTTTGACCAAATATTAGAGCAATAATATATGACATGCAACTTACACAAAGCACACCGTTAAATTCGTTTGTGAAAGGTTCTTTCAATGATATAATTTTCACATTGTGCATGTCATGTACTATTAATCTTGTCAATAGTCAAAGGCGGTCTTAAAAATCTCATTACGCCCTATATAAATGGAAGGAGGGAGTATGAATCCATGTTATGTCCAATTAATTTTTTCGCTTGCTGTATAATGCATGTAACGACCTACTCATACCAATATTTTAGTGCATTCCAAATGTCTATACTACCGCTGCAATTCGAACCAAATTTGAATTCGTTTTCTATTTCAATAAGAATCTACAATCATGATTGTTGCCAACTCCAACCATCATTCGTGTATTACCTTAATAACACACCACATGATTACTATAGAGATAGATATGAACTATGTGTACTACATGAACTCGGATTCTATTTTTTTGAATACACTTGATGTTGATTCCAAATAATAGTACATTTGATGTACTAACTATATATTCATAATCTAAACCATGTTCCATACGTACACCGTCTTTATCACACAAAGTATAGTGCCCCGCCCCCTATATTATGACAAGTATTTAGACCTGAGTTGCAAAAGCCACACATTAGCCCAAATTATAATCAATGTTCTACATTATGATATCTTCTTCAAGTATCCGTATCCACTTTTTTATAATGATTTATGATCTTTGTTCGTCTTTTACACCTTCATGATCCTCTTCTATTTGTAGTTAGCTAGCGCTAACTTTCTATCGTGCATGCACATGCCTGCCCCCTCTCACCCACCCTTAGCGTCCCATCCATCGCGCACGTTCATTATTTCTCATTAGGTCGTCCACCCGCGGTGTGTGTAGGCCCCCGACTCCTTCTTTCCGGCACACACCGGTCGATATACCTCTCTAGCCAAGTATGCCTACAACAAATACATATATACTTCCCCTCTTCTCTTCTCACCGTCCATGCCCCCATATGTCCAATATGATTCCACGCAGGTGCACACTCCCGCCCCTCTTTTCATTGATCACATACTCGCACACTCCTCCCCCCTCGACATGGTAGGCCTCTCGTACCACCTCCAAGCCGCACCCTCTCCCCCTGTCTGTCTCTCCGGACCTTATTTGCTTCTGACACATGTAGGCGTGTATATGAACTGATCTCCCTACATATAGCCAGGTCCATTATAATTCGTTTTCACCAAGCACCGATACACTTACCTCGCTAGTTATGTCTCTCCCTTTCTCGGACACACGACAGTTGATCTTCCTATTTAGTTACGTATGCTTACCACAACCATATCTTCTCCCCTCATCATCCTTGAATACCTCCCGACCCGTCTCTCACACGCACGTGCATAGACACACAGACATCCCCCGCCCTCTCTTATTGATATTGCACTCATACCCTCCGTTTGTCTAGCAGGACTCTCCCACCATTTGTGAGACGCCACTCCACCACCAACCCTCCGACGCTCTACCTTTGTCTTTTTCGCAACCTTATTCCTCTGCTACACATATCCATGGATGTCGATCGATCTCCCTCAATACATAGCTAGCTCTCTCTCCTTCCCCACACATATACTAGTCGATTGGTCTCTTCCCCCTCCCCCCCCCCCCACACCGATAGTCGAAAGTTGTAGGTAGGTATCCATGCCATAGAGAAAAACTGCACCTCTGCCCTCTCAAATTCCAGTAGGCCAGCCACCCTGGATCTTTGACGTGGGCAAACACAAATTCGATGGCACTCTTTATCGATCGCGCAGCCACACATTTCATCCCTGTTTTCAATTCTATCGATATCTCACGTCCATGACTCCGTTTCACACACATTGCATATGTTACATTTTTCTTCTTCAGATATCATCAACACATTGCCTCTGTTTTGCACAAACCATCTCTCTCACACCCACCCACGAACGTACCTGCACCTACAGAAGAAGTGCATGCAGGACGCACGTACTCACGTCTCGTTCCCGGCCACACCCGCGCGGGTACACAGTGGAGTTCATTTCTGTATGAAAAGGCAACCGACGTGATAATTTGGCGCATGTAGCAGTTGTTTACTTGAAGGAGGGTCGGGTACCACGCCTAGATGGAACAAAGTTCGACTTGACGCGTTAGCATTAAATAAAGTTATATATATTCCTCAATGGCATGTACAGAATATAAAACGATTGCCATGGGGAAAATTGAAAAATGGTTTTGTCTCTCGTCACACCATCTCACACCAGGCGGCCGTGGCCTCTCTCTCTCTCAGCGTTGGTCAGTGATCCGGCCGCATCTCGTCCGCCAGCGGAAAGGGAGGATGTGCATCGTATCTCCATTCGACGGTGTTGAGGCAGCACATCCCGATCTGCGGTACCCGCCGTTCTCTCTGACCAAGCTCCGGTGCGGTAGGGCCTTCGCCACTTGCTCGCTGCCGCAGTATGGGCAGATCCCGGCCGCCAGTGCCCTCCTAGTAACATCCCAACGACCTTCAGGTACAGCTTCCTCCGGCCTTGCTCCACTGCCCATCTTCCCACGTTGCTGCATGTGGATCTTCTTTAGTTGTTTGCTTAAATCGTATCTCGGCCGGCGTACTTTCCATCTTGCAATCTCATCCTCAAACCATTTTTGATAAACCACCATGTGCTATCTTTCCCTTATTACATGGAAGATGCTTCTTTTTTGTCGACGTATGTGTCTTCAACTCGTGTTATTGGGCAGTAATTGTTTCCTTTCGACCTCCTTTTGCAAACAGGGCTATCCATTTTCACCTCGTTGCTATTGCGACCTTTTGGTGAACTGCACAAATCACTTTTTTCTAAAGAGTGTTTTGTGCAGTTCCGCCAAAATGTCACACGGGCAACGTTTTTACATTTCTGTGGGACTGCGGAAAGGGAGATTGGTTTTGCTATCCTCCTCATCCAACTCCGTGCCTAATCTTCTCCAACAAGAAGTTAGTCCTAAAGAGAGATCGTAGAGGTGATCGGCTTCTATTTATGTGTGTTATGTTTCATCATCTAGTGCCACTATTATTGTAATCACACTGACTGGATATCTTTGCAAACAGGGATGGTCCGCTCGATTTTAGTGGAGCTGCACAAAATGATCGGATTGTGGTGTCCTTCATACACCTCTTTTTTGGCTACAGAGCTGGGTGAAACTAGCTGCCAAGCAATGAACACCGTGCTAAGGAAATGGAGCCATGCCTATGAACAACATCGATCAATTATATTTTTTCTTTATTTGTACACCTTCTCACAACTTTGTCTTCAGTTGTGATGTGAATATTGGCGCTGATCTGCGAACCATTGAGATGCTTTAGCCATGGTAGTTTCATTTGTATTTGATGGAATGTTGTAACGAGATAATCTCGAGGCAAGACACATGAATCCTAAGTTGAAACCTTTTTTTCCTGCGGAAACAAAGTTGAAACCTTCATAGCATCACAGTACAATTTCATTAAAATTATGCATACATATAAACAAATCCTAAAGGATTGATAGCAATGCCAGAAACAATTCAACTTCGTTTCGCTGACATGTTGGGCATCCTTCATCCGGCTCCACCTGCCATGCAGCAGTATTGAGTGCACAACACAACTTTAGGGAAAGATTCACCCAGGTCGTTGCGCCGCAGTAGTAATGACTAGTGAGCAGTCAAATCACAGAGCCCCACCTTCGCCATAGTAAGTTGCTCGGATGAAGCAACCATCATTTCTCTGTTCCTTGAATCCACTGGTACTCCCATATTCCCACAGTAATAAGTTGCTCGAGCGAATCAACCATCACTATATCTGCTCAAGTGTGATGACCACATGAGCTATCCATTCAGATTGCATGTTAAAAAAATAAAGGCCGATAACTAATGCGGCAAACTTTCAAAAAAAATTAATGCAGCACCTCGGGCCAACGCGACCAGATCGCATTTTGCATGAGAAATTAAACAATATGTTTTGTTGACATGTGGTCCCATTACAACATATCAGTGAGACGACGGCGAGTCCTTTTCTAGTACTAGTATTTCCGAACGGATGTGTAGGCTGGGGCGCCTCTTCGTTTACCGTGGCAAACTGGCAACCGTCCATCGACTCTTCGCCGAGGAATGGTTGAGTTGAAGTTCATTTCATTGCTTATTTTTTTTGCGGGTATTTCATTGCTTGTTATTTGTTCTGTGATGAAAACTTTAGTATTTATAATGTATCATCGTTGTCGATATGGGTTGATGACCTGTTGTATGTAATAAAATGATATGCCTGTGATAAACTTACTAAATTTATGAATGGCTTTCGAGTTGCTTCTCTGAGTGAGTGGTGTAACGAGGCAAAAAAATATTTTCCAAATACATAATTGTACGTGCATTACAACAGGTTATCGGATGAGGCCAATCAACAATAGTAGTACACTATTTGTACTAGCTTCACATGCTTCGCGCGTCGGGCGGGTGTTTTTATTGTAGCATTATGTTAATGTGTTCGCTGTATGTAACCAGCACCTCGAATCCTCGATACTACTAGTAGGAGTACTATATAAGTAGTAGGAGTAGTAGGGTGGCATGGGCCAGAACAAGCATTCACGTCAAGGAGTACGGCACACGCCACCAACACGACATCCATCTGACACCATATTTCTTGGAGTCTGTGCTAGAGCAATCTCTTCAACCTCGTCATTTCTCTAACTTCAGCCATCGCGCGGCGGGCGAGGTGGGGGTTTGCCGATAGTTGGTTTCCTCAACTGCGGTCCCACTTGTAAGGCCAACTCCAACGCACGACCCCAAAGGGACCTCCGTTTTGCACGAACTCCAACGATAATTTCGCCTAGAATAGCAAGACCAAAGAAAACAATAACCACAAGAATACATTTTACTACTACTAGAAGATATTCAACTTCCATAACTACCCTATAAGTTGGATTAGTGCCTTCTCGATGCATTCATTGTTGATCTGCGGAGGCTCGATCTTGCGTGCTTCTTTCTTCTTCGAGTGTAAAGAAGTAGACGTTGCTTCCTTGCATCCTAGTATCATGTCTAGCCTCTAGTAGGAGTATCAACAAGTGCACTAGTCTCATCTCTAGCCTCTATGCTAGCTAAAAGTGCTAGAACATCTACTAAATTTCGCTCTATCAATATATCGATGTACTCTTCTTCCCAATACCAAAACTTGCATCCATTCTACTCCCTCCGTTCCACAATAGTACATGCCTTCTATTTGTCAAAATATAGACGTATCTAGACATGTTTTAGTATATAGGTACATCCATTTTTGGACAAATGGATGTCAAGTATTTTGGAACGGAGGGAGTACACAATAAATTTTTTAAGTTAGCACAACTAGTCTAATCAGGGAGCACAACCGAAGATTTGGTTGGGTTCTTCCTCCTTTTGTCGACACGTGCGACATGCAACATCCTGGTCGTGTCATGCAAGAAAATAGAGTGGTAGTTGAAGCCACGTGATGTGCATCTTGGGTTAAACTGTAAAAAGAATCTTACTACTCTTGAGTAACTCCTAAAGCGGCCACCGAAGATCTTTATTGGATTTGTTTTTCATCACCAACACGTCGAGGTGAAAGATGTGTAGGTTCAGTGGGTCCTCTTGCGTTTTCATTGACATGCGGGACTGCATGTGAGCAAACAGACGATGGGATTCGCGCGTCCACTGGCTGGCTGAGAAGAGAGATAGAGGAGGGCTGAGCACAGACTCCAGGAAATTTGTTCTACGTAACTAGCAACTCAATATTCGCGTGTGCAAGTGGACCAAAGCACCAAAGGGAAGGGTGTGATGGGGAATGGGGAGAATCTTAGTCCGCAAAAAGAAAATGATCGTGCTGTTTGGAAGCCTCCAGAGCGGTAGTATATTAAGATAAATGTTGATGCTAGTTTTGTGGAGAGCTTGAGATCTGCTAGTGTTGGGGTTGTCGCTAGGAATCATCTAGGAGAAGTCCTGGTGTCTTCTTGGGATTTTATTCGAATGTGCTCCGGAGCGGAGGAGGCGGAACTTCGTGCGTGCCTCGCCGGGCTGTACATTGGTATTTCTCTTCACAAACCAATTAACTTGGAAACTGACTGCTCCTTTGCTGCATCTTTCCTAGCGAAAGAAACTGTTGACAGGTCTCCTTATGTGGATCTAAAAATGGAAGCGATCACCGCCTCCAAGTTTTTTATTGATCTCAAGATTGTTAAGGTTGATAGGCAGGCAAACAAGGCAGCGCATGAGAAAGCAAAATTTAGTTTTGATACCATGTCCGATGGTATTCTGTGTAATTCTGTTCCGCCCTGCGTGGATAATTATGTAATGAACGATTGTAAGACTATTGTTATTTGATCAATATATGGGTGGAGTTTAAAAAAAAGATATTCGCGTGTGGTTGTTTCTAGAATAAAAAAGGAGGTACCCCTACTTATGTTACTCCCACTACGCCTAGCATAAGGTTAGTAGGTGTCACGCCCTCGATGCGGCTATATCTCCCACGTGTCGAAGCACGACTTAGAGGCATAACCGCATTGAAAGCAATGTCGCAAGTGAGGTAATCTTCACACAACCCATGTAATACATAAGGGAAAGAGATACATAGTTGGCTTACAATCGCCACTTCACACAATTACATGAATAAAGCATTACATCATCCGGATACAATCAAGGTCCGACTACGGAACCAAAATAAAAGAAGAACCCCAAATGCGACAAAGGTCCCCGATCGACCCCAACTGGGCTCCACTACTGATCAACTAGAACGAAACAACACAAAGGGCAAGATCTTCATCGAGCTCCTCCTTGAGCTTGGTTGCGTCACCTGCTCGGTAACATAGGCACCTGCAAACTGGTTTTGGAAGTATCTGTGAGCCACGGGGACTCAGCAATCTCGACCCGCGAGATCAAGACTATTTAAGCTTATAGGAAGGATGGAGTAATGAGGTGGAGCTGCAGCAAGCGACTAGCATATATGGTGGCTACTATCGCAAAAGAGAGCGAGAAGAGAGGGCAAAGCACGGTCGATAAAAGTATGATCAAAAAGTGATCCTATAGCAACCTACGTCAAGCATAACTCCAACACCGTGTTCACTTCCCGGACTCCGCCGAGAAGAGACCATCACGGTTACACACGCGGTTGATGTATTTTAATTAAGGTCAACTTCGGGTTTTGTACAACCGAACGTTAACAAATTCCCATCTGCCACATAACCGCGGGCACGGCTTTCGAAAGATAATACCCTGCAGGGGTGTCCCAACTTAGCCCATGACAAGCTCTCACGGTCAACGAAGGAATAGACCTCCACCCGAGACACTCCGATCAGACTCGGTATCTCGGTACAACAAGACATTTCGACAGGGTAAAACTAAACCAGCAACACCGCCCGAATGTGCCGACAAATCCCGATAGGAGCTGCACATATCTCTTTCTCAGGGCACACTCAGATGAGACTAGCTACGAGTAAAACCAACCCTCAAGTTTCCCCGAGGTGGCCCCGCAGGCAGCTCAGTTCGGACCAACACTCAGAGGAGCACTGGCCCGGGGGGGGGGGGGTTAGAATAAAGATGACCCTTGAGTCTGCAGAACCCAAGGGAAGGTGGTAGGTTGTTAGTGCAAATGGTAAAACCAATGTTGGGCATTGCTGGAGGAGGTTTACTTAAGGCGAACTGTCAAGGGGTTCCCATTATAGCCCAACCGTGTAAGGAACGCAAAATCCGGGAACATAACACCGATATGACGGAAACTAGGGCGGCAAGAGTGGAACAAAACACCAGGCATAAGGACGAGCCTTCCACCCTTTACCAAGTATATAGATGCATTAATTAAGTAAGATATATTGTGATATCCCAACAAGTAAACATGTTCCAACAAGGAACAACATCTCCATGTTCCAACAAGGAACAAACTTCAATCTTCACCTGGAACTAACAACGCTATAAGAGGGGCTTAGCAAAGCGGTAACATAGCCAATCAACGGTTTGCTAGGACATGGTGGGTTAGAGGTTTGACATGGCAATTTGGGAGGCTGACAAGCAAATGGTAGGCATCATAGCATTGGCATGGCAAAAGAGCGAGCAAACTAGCATAGCAAAGATAGTAGTGATTTCGAGGGTATGATCATCTTGCTTTAAATCCCGCAAGGAAGAAGAATGAGTCCAAGAAGAAGACAAACGGCCGTCGACGAATGAATCCTCACAACTCCGGAACGAAACCGAAGCTAACGAGAGAAGCAACCCGGAAAGAAACAAACAACATAGTAAACACACAAGCATAAACAAGTCATGATGCACAAACGAGTATGATGCATGTCCGGTTTAATGAGGCATAGCATGGCAAAGTGCACAAACAATCCTACAAATTAAATGGAGCTCAATATGCAACTGCATATTGACGAAACACCACGATAAGTTATTTAGTTTGATCCCGTTTATGTACCCAACAATATTAAATGTTGTTAAGCATGGCAAGAGGGTGAAGCAAATGAAAACTACCCATCTAGTCAAGGTTAAATGAGGCCGGAAGCAACAAACAACAATTCCGGAGAATCCCCATATCATTTAGCAATTTAAGGCAAGCAACAATTTTAAACATTTTAAATGTTGTTATCATGATGCGGATGACCTATGCAAGTTTTAAGCAATTTTTATGAAAATGTTGACAAGAGCATTAAGAAGCATTTGGTCACCATGGCGGAACAAAAAGGGTGCCATGGCGACGAATCTGAAAATGATGCCACGGCAACATTCCGGTCCCGGTAACTCATGGAGGTACCAGTGCAAAAGGAAGTGTGACGTGAGCAAGTCATGCAAGATGGTGGGGTGATCCCGAATTCCGGGTTCCACGTGTCGACGGCAAGGCAAAAGAGGGGCATCGGAAGGACGATTCGATCACGGTGCAAAACTCGAGCATCTCATTCAACACATGCATTCGGTCCACGGCGGTCGTTCTCGGCGGTTATACCTTTGAAGCGTGCGTTTTCGGGGCGGATCAAGTTCGGTACGATGTAGAGGAAGTAGACGTTATCGGGTCGTCGTGGGAAGTAGTTGTACATGACGACGGTAGTGGAAGTAGTGGTACATGGCGACGGTAATGGTACACGTTCGTTCGGAGAGGTACTTGATGACTCCAACGTCTTCGGGGCGACGGTAGTTGTACACGGTCCAGGAGACGTCGATCGTTCAGGGTCCGACTTGCGAGTCTTGCCGACATGAGTGGTACTTGGCGTTCTCGATGATTCCCAGGGTCTCGGTGGAGGCCATGGCACTCCCTGGTGGCACCGAGGTGGTCTAGCAGCAGCAGGGACGGCATCTGGCGAAACGACAGAGGCAGAGCGAGGTCGATGACGAGCGGGAGAAGGCGTCTCGATCTGCTCGCGGACGAGCTCCGGCTCGGGATGCTCCTGCGAGGCAGCAACGTCGGGGAAGAGGAGGCGGGACGGCCTGGTTGCTGCTGCTGCTTGCCGGCGGCGGGGACGAGGCAGAAGCAGGGGAGGCAGACGAGGCGCTGGCGTTGCACCTCCTGCGTGCAGAGAACGAGCGGGCCAGGCAGGGGACGAGGCGCCTGGTGGCTTCATGCGGCGGCGGACTTGGGCGCAGTTCCGGCGAGGGGCTTGAGGCCGCGGGGAAGGAGCCGCGCAGAGAGGCGGTGCTCGATGGCGGGGCCGACGTCGAGGAGGAGGTTGGGCGCGGGGGCGGCCGGTGCCCGAGGAGCTCCTCTCCTCAAGCGCTCGGGCGACAGGGACTTGGCGAGGAGGAGGCGCGGGAACACCGGTTCCATCCGGGAACGAGGCGGGGCGAGCTGGGCGGCCTAGACTCGCCGACGTCGAGGAGGAGAAAAACGGCGCTCGGGAGGGAGATGGGGATCGGGCGAAGAGGCAAATGCGGGCGAGCGAAGGGGATCAAGGACTGGGGCTGCGAGAGGATCGGGCGCAGGGCTCTCCCTGTCGATGCGTGCGTGTGCGTACGAGAAGGAGGAGGAGGGATCGAGCGAAGGCGGCGGCCAGAGGGAGAGATGGGGATCGGGCTAGGGTTAACAGTGGGTTAGGTGGGCTGGACTGCGGATGGGCCTAAGAGGCCGGCTAGCCTTGGGTCAAATGGGCTGCGGGGAAGCGGCCCTCTTCTCTCTCTATCTTATATTTTCTTAGCAGAAAACAATTAAAGAGAAGAAAAGGAAAGAGAGGGTTAGGGAAAGGATTTGCGCATGGAGACAATTTTCCCGGGCTCACAAAAATGAGCTCGATCCAGGAAAAAATAGAAGTGGGCATGATCGAAAGATTTAAATTCAAACTCATTTGAAATTCAAATGGGTTTGAACTAGGACTTGATGAAAGGAAGGTCCAAAAATGTTCGGATTTTTGGTGGAGCTCCAGAAAATGATGAAATAAATATTGGCAAGGTTGGAGACCAAACTTGAAGCAGAAAAGGAACGAAATTATTTGTAAGTGTGTTTTGGTGATTCCAAAAATGGAATATTTAATATAGCTCCCTAATATTGGAGGATATGTTATAAAGAGAAGTCACCATGTGAGTCCCTCGATTTAAATGGATCGAAAAAATCCATATAATTTATTTAGTTGAGGTTTTAAAAATTAATGATATGATGGCATGATGACATGATGCAATGCACATGATGCAAGGATGAATGCAACAAATAAAACAAATCACACGACGAAACTCGGAATAGCTGGAAGTCTTCTGGAGCGTCGGTCTCGGGGCGTTACAACACTCCACCACTACAAGGGGATCTCGTCCCGAGATCCAGGATGGCACCGGAGAGAAACGGAAGAGGAAGAGAAGAGGTAAAACTAAGTTGCTTCTTCGACCAATGAGTGAAACCAAAGAACCTTGAGAGGTTGAGCAATTTAAAAGAAAGAGCACAACTGAGAAGAACGAGATTGCAAACAATCCGTTAGAAAAAAAAAGGAACAAGGAACATTGTGAGAACTTGAAGGTTGCAAAGCTATGAATGACGAGTACAATGGACAAGAAGGAATTGAAATCACTCTGGTTGAAACGAGATAAACAAGGAACAAGGAAGATCAAAATCGGACAACACTCCGGTTGAAAAGAGATGCAAGACTTGATAAGATGAAAAAGAACTTGAAAGAAAAAGGCAGGACACTCCGGTTAAATGGATAAGCATGAAAAGAACACGATCCTGACAAAACAAGATGATGATTGAAGAGCACAACATCACAATGCCTCCGAAACAAAAGAATAGAAGATAGATAATTGAAATAGAAGAATGGAGAAGAAAATGCCAACATCTGCCAGCAACGGAAACAAATGATTGGATTGATATCAACAAGGAGACGAGAAACTTATTTCATCGGAAGGACAAATGAAGAACTTGGGTCATTTATAAGCACCATAAATAGCAACAATCCTTAGGGAAAGCTTTAGGTGAAATATAGCCCAAGATAACTCCAATGAAGAGATTGATGGATTTAAATATCTCATTCTTGACAACATGAATAACCAAGGGAAATTGTCAAGAGTGGCATAACACCATCTCAAAAGATAAGGTAGAAAAAATTGCACTTTGGAATGCACGATAAAGAATGCTTGAACTCCTCAAAACAAAACATGTGTTGAGCACCATGTTTATTTTGAAGTATGGCTTGACGGATCTTAACTTCGAGAGAAATCTTGAAGAAAAATTGAAGAATGAAAAGAATCCTTGACGAACCACCACTCCGGTAATAAGTGGATGATAAAAAGAAAGAGAAGTTGAAAACACAAGGTGAAGCCTTGCGATGATTTAGATGGAGCTTCGCGACGAGATAATGCGGAAAACTTAGAACTCCGGAAGAAAGATGAACAACAAGAAGCCAAGAATTTATTACTCCTGAACAAACTCCGAAGGAAAGGATTAATCACTTGGATGAAACCAGAATAAGAATTATGTTATGCGTATCCTTCACCAATTAAATTGACGATAATCAACGGATTTGGCATACTACTTATTCTCGTAGAAAGGATTAAAAGAGATATATCAAAACTTGAGAAGGTCTTCAACGAACCACCGGTAGGATTGGAACAACAAATGAATTGATATGATGAACAAGGAAGAGAGATCTTGAAAGAACCACCGTAAAAATTGAAAATGATTGAAGTAGGGGTGCATCACCGGTAAGAATTAGCAAATGAACGAAGGTGCTTGAGACAAACTAGATACCTGAGAACAAAGAGATCAAGAACTGGTTAGAGGATATTCAATAGATGCACCGGCAAGATAGGAGAATGATAACTGACGGCTGAGAATGAATAAACCAGAATTGATGGACTCCGGATGACAAACTGAGAAGACTCTTGAATATCTCCTGATGGGTGAAAAAGATTCTCACAATCGAAAACAATTATGAGAGGATGGCAACAAGCTAGCACCATGAATCTTGAAGAGAATAGAGCAAGATTAAACAGAAACTCTTCTTCGGTCTTCAAATGATGAGAATGACAGCGAGAAACACCACCAAATTGTTGAGATCTCCGGGATTAAAATTGGAAAGGTTGAACCAACGATGAAAGAATTTGAAAGATCAAGGAGAAAGGCATTTGACTGATGATAACTCATTCTTACGTCAAACTTGGAAAAGAATTTGAGATAGCTTTGGGAAAATAGAAGAGTCAGGTAAGATCCTGGGAAAAGACCTGTGGGTTAGGGCCCACTCAAAAGAACACCGTTGAAAAGATTTAAAAGAGATGTTGCACCGGTTGAATTAAATGACTTGAATGAGATACCAATCTCGAAAGAGCTTGAACGAATGCAGAGTGGAAACACGAATCTTCGAGATATCTTGAGCACTCCGGAACAATTTAATAGCGAGAGATGGATGATTAAGAGGTGCACCGACATAAGAAAAGCATTGGGAAAAAAAGGAGTATGCTTAATACCAAAGCTTGAATTAAATCCACCGGAGAAGAAAAGAACGAGGAATGACGAACTTGAAGCTCCATTAGAATCTTCTTGAGAATCACCGGATAAGAACATTGACGGAAAAGAATGGAGAAACTTCCCATCAATAAAATGGAGACTTGAAGAAGAAATCTTAGTCCTTGAAGAAAAACGAAAGGGAGGGAGGGTGGGAAAAACAAAGGCAACTTGGAGACGGATGAAACAAACACCGTTGAGAAGAAGGGATAAATGATCTTGCAAATGTTGACGTGAGCGGATCCACTTGAGGAGAGACACACCAGTTAAAAAAAAGGATTGACAAGACAGACTCGATTGTCGAGAAGGATTGGTATTCACATCGGAGTGTGAGAACACCATTTCGGAAAGGTATGGAATCAACACTTGACATTGAAGCAACTCGAATACCACAACTCAAAACAAAAACAAAGGACTGGCTTGCAGAATAAGCCGGAACAAACATATGATAGAGATTTCGTCCGAAGTTTTCGTGGTGGGGCCTACACGGGCTCGATCGTACAGCACCATCATGTACAAGGCAGTGCACATGACATACGAAGCGTCCCCGAGTCGGCATAGCCAAGGACTCTTTAAGACACAACGAGACCACTGTAAAACCAACCGTGAATAGGCGGACCACTAGACGTTGAACCCCAATTTCATATCATACATCCGTCAGAAAGATATCCTAAGAGCTACTTGAATTCCCACCTATGAAACTCCCGAAATTTTCCAGTTATGCAATCAGGTGTTGGGGATACAGGGGAAGCATAATATCTCACACAAACTAACAAATCCTACATCCAGCTGTATCCATCCTTCAACACATAACCAAGAAACCTTCGGAAATCATCTACCTCAACCTTCGAAAAGCATCCGTTATACAAGTTATGGCAATACTCCCGTACTCACCTCAGTACTGGGTTATCAGGGTTATCTCACCAACGAACTGCATAAAAGAGATTTTCGATGTCGGCGTACTAAACTCAGGTATTCCAGAACTGCAACGATAAAATTATGACGACAACACCTCAGAGCTCAACTCCCCGGGACACTTCCACTAAACCCCTGACAGGAGGCACCAAGACAATGTTCTCATCATAAAACCATCAGAACGATTCCAAGATACCCGCGTGATCCTAAAATTTTTTTTAGTGAAATTCGAGAAGAGAAGAGTCAAAACTCTACGTCAGGATGCCTCGCAAGAGTGACGAAGGGACCGAGGAGTAAAAAGAATTCCTAAACTCTCCGATATATAATTCCTAAATGACTCAAAACATTTTTCTAGACACAACTCGGCCCTAAAAACGATCAAGCAATGGGGCTCCTAAGGTCGGGGAAGGCTCTGATTACCAACTTGTCACGCCCTCGATGCGGCTATATCTCCCACGTGTCGAAGCACGACTTAGAGGCATAACCGCATTGAAATCAATGTCGCAAGTGAGGTAATCTTCACACAACCCATGTAATACATAAGGGAAAGAGATACATAGTTGGCTTACAATCGCCACTTCACACAATTACATGAATAAAGCATTACATCATCCGGATACAATCAAGGTCCGACTACGGAACCAAAATAAAAGAAGAACCCCAAATGCGACAAAGGTCCCCGATCGACCCCAACTGGGCTCCACTACTGATCAACTAGAACGAAACAACACAAAGGGCAAGATCTTCATCGAGCTCCTCCTTGAGCTTGGTTGCGTCACCTGCTCGGTAACATAGGCACCTGCAAACTGGTTTTGGAAGTATCTGTGAGCCACGGGGACTCAGCAATCTCGACCCGCGAGATCAAGACTATTTAAGCTTATAGGAAGGATGGAGTAATGAGGTGGAGCTGTAGCAAGCGACTAGCATATATGGTGGCTACAATCGCAAAAGAGAGCAAGAAGAGAGGGCAAAGCACGGTCGATAAAAGTATGATCAAAAAGTGATCCTATAGCAACCTACGTCAAGCATAACTCCAACACCGTGTTCACTTCTCGGACTCCGCCGAGAAGAGACCATCACGGTTACACACGCGGTTGATGTATTTTAATTAAGGTCAACTTCGGGTTTTCTACAACCGGACGTTAACAAATTCCCATCTGCCACATAACCGCGGGCACGGCTTTCGAAAGATAATACCCTGCAGGGGTGTCCCAACTTAGCCCATGACAAGCTCTCACGGTCAAGGAAGGAATAGACCTCCACCCGAGACACTCCGATCAGACTCGGTATCTCGGTACAACAAGACATTTCGACAGGGTAAAACTAAACCAGCAACACCACCCGAATGTGCCGACAAATCCCGATAGGAGCTGCACATATCTCTTTCTCAGGGCACACTCAGATGAGACTAGCTACGAGTAAAACCAACCCTCAAGTTTCCCCGAGGTGGCCCCGCAGGCAGCTCAGTTCGGACCAACACTCAGAGGAGCACTGGCCCGGGGGGGTTAGAATAAAGATGACCCTTGAGTCTGCAGAACCCAAGGGAAGGTGGTAGGTTGTTAGTGCAAATGGTAAAACCAATGTTGGGCATTGCTGGAGGAGCTTTACTTAAGGCGAACTGTCAAGGGGTTCCCATTATAGCCCAACCGTGTAAGGAACGCAAAATCCGGGAACATAACACCGATATGACGGAAACTAGGGCGGCAAGAGTGGAACAAAACACCAGGCATAAGGCCGAGCCTTCCACCCTTTACCAAGTATATAGATGCATTAATTAAGTAAGATATATTGTGATATCCCAACAAGTAAACATGTTCCAACAAGGAACAACATCTCCATGTTCCAACAAGGAACAAACTTCAATCTTCACCTGCAACTAACAACGCTATAAGAGGGGCTTAGCAAAGCGGTAACATAGCCAATCAACGGTTTGCTAGGACATGGTGGGTTAGAGGTTTGACATGGCAATTTGGGAGGCTAACAAGCAAATGGTAGGCATCGTAGCATTGGCATGGCAAAAGAGCGAGCAAACTAGCATAGCAAAGATAGTAGTGATTTCGAGGGTATGATCATCTTGCCTTAAATCCCGCAAGGAAGAAGAACGAGTCCAAGAAGAAGACAAACGGCCGTAGACGAACGAATCCTCACAACTCCGGAACGAAACCGAAGCTAACGAGAGAAGCAACCGGGAAAGAAACAAACAACATAGTAAACACACAAGCATAAACAAGTCATGATGCACAAACGAGTATGATGCATGTCCGGTTTAATGAGGCATAGCATGGCAAAGTGCACAAACAATCCTACAAATTAAATGGAGCTCAATATGCAACTGCATATTGACGAAACACCACGATAAGTTATTTAGTTTGATCCCGTTTATGTACCCAACAATATTAAATGTTGTTAAGCATGGCAAGAGGGTGAAGCAAATGAAAACTACCTATCTAGTCAAGGTTAAATGAGGCCGGAAGCAACAAACAACAATTCCGGAGAATCCCCATATCATTTAGCAATTTAAGGCAAGCAACAATTTTAAACATTTTAAATGTTGTTATCATGATGCGGATGACCTATGCAAGTTTTAAGCAATTTTTATGAAAATGTTGACAAGAGCATTAAGAAGCATTTGGTCACCATGGCGGAACAAAAAGGGTGCCACGGCGACGAATCCGAAAATGATGTCACGGCAACATTCCGGTCCCGATAACTCATGGAGGTACCGGTGCAAAAGGAAGTGTGACGTGAGCAAGTCATGCAAGATGGTGGGGTGATCCCGAATTCCGGGTTCCACGTGTCGATGGCAAGGCAAAAGAGGGGAATCGGAAGGACGATTCGATCACGGTGCAAAACTCGAGCATCTCATTCAACACATGCATTCGGTCCACGTCGGTCGTTCTCGGCGGTTATACCTTTGAAGCGTGCGTTTTCGGGGCGGATCGAGTTCGGTACGATGTAGAGGAAGTAGACATTATCGGGTCGTCGTGGGAAGTAGTTGTACATGACGACGGTAGTGGAAGTAGTGGTACATGGCGACGGTAATGGTACACGTTCGTTCGGAGAGGTACTTGATGACTCCAACGTCTTCGGGGCGACGGTAGTTGTACACGGTCCAGGAGACGTCGATCGTTCAGGGTCCGACTTGCGAGTCTTGCCGACATGAGTGGTACTTGGCGTTCTCGATGATTCCCAGGGTCTCGGTGGAGGCCATGGCACTCCCTGGTGGCACCGAGGTGGTCTAGCAGCAGCAGGGACGACATCTGGCGAAACGACAGAGGCAGAGCGAGGTCGATGACGAGCGGGAGAAGGCGTCTCGATCTGCTCGCGGACGAGCTCCGGCTCGAGATGCTCCTGCGAGGCAGCAACGTCGGGGAAGAGGAGGCGGGACGGCCTGGTTGCTGCTGCTGCTTGCCGGCGGCGGGGACGAGGCAGAAGCAGGGGAGGCAGACGAGGCGCTGGCGTTGCACCTCCTGCGTGCAGAGAACGAGCGGGCCAGGCAGGGGACGAGGCATCTGGTGGCTTCATGCGGCGGCGGACTTGGGCGCAGTTCCGGCGAGGGGCTTGAGGCCGCGGGGAAGGAGCCGCGCAGAGAGGCGGTGCTCGATGGCGGGGCCGACGTCAAGGAGGAGGTTGGGCGCGGGGGCGGCCGGTGCTGGAGGAGCTCCTCTCCTCAAGCGCTCGGGCGACAGGGACTTGGCGAGGAGGAGGCGCGGGAACACCGGTTCCATCCGGGAATGAGGCGGGGCGAGCTGGGCGGCCTGGACTCGCCGACGTCGAGGAGGAGAAAAATGGCGCTCGGGAGGGAGATGGGGATCGGGCGAAGAGGCAGATGCGGGCGAGCGAAGGGGATCAAGGACTGGGGCTGCGAGAGGATCGGGCGCAGGGCTCTCCCTGTCGATGCGTGCGTGTGCGTACGAGAAGGAGGAGGAGGGATCGAGCGAAGGCGGCGGCCAGAGGGAGAGATGGGGATCGGGCTAGGGTTAACAGTGGGTTAGGTGGGCTCGACTGCGGATGGGCCTAAGAGGCCGGCTAGCCTTGGGTCAAATGGGCTGCGGGGAAGCGGCCCTCTTCTCTCTCTATCTTATATTTTCTTAGCAGAAAACAATTAAAGAGAAGAAAAGGAAAGAGAGGGTTAGGGAAAGGATTTGCGCATGGAGACAATTTTCCCGGACTCACAAAAATGAGCTCGATCCAGGAAAAAATAGAAGTGGGCATGATCGAAAGATTTAAATTCAAACTCATTTGAAATTCAAATGGTTTTGAACTAGGACTTGATGAAAGGAAGGTCCAAAAATGTTCGGATTTTTGGTGGAGCTCCGGAAAATGATGAAATAAATATTGGCAAGGTTGGAGACCAACCTTGAAGCAGAAAAGGAACGAAATTATTTGTAAGTGTGTTTTGGTGATTCCAAAAATGGAATATTTAATATAGCTCCCTAATATTGGAGGATATGTTATAAAGAGAAGTCACCATGTGAGTCCCTAGATTTAAATGGATCGAAAAAATCCATATAATTTATTTAGTTGAGGTTTTAAAAATTAATGATATGATGCCATGATGACATGATGCAATGCACATGATGCAAGGATGAATGCAACAAATAAAACAAATCACACGACGAAACTCGGAATAGCTGGAAGTCTTCTGGAGCGTCGGTCTCGGGGCGTTACAGTAGGTGACCTTTGCGCTTGGCTCTTCGCCTCTTCAAGAAGTCGATGGTTCTACAGTAGTACTTCCGGCAATCTGACACCAAATCAACTGCTGCACGTCCATCACTTGTAAGCAAAGTTTCTCCTCGTGCTACGAGCCACTACGCACGTGTTGGCGAGGGAGAAGGCGTAATCAAGCTTCTCGTCGTTCTGCGAGTTGACGGGACATATCAAAGTTATTTAGTAGTACATACTCTCTCCAGAAAAGGGCTGACCATGTCATTGCTACCATCCCGTGCTCCGTCGTTGAGTACATGCACTATTCACATGCCATCGAGGAGAAAAAATATTATGTAGGTGCCATCGAAGTGCACGACTCACTTACGCACTGCTTATCTGATTATCTCCATTTTCTTGCGTGACATGTGCACCTTGATGCTAGATGTCTCGCGTGTTGGGAAAAGGATGAACAAAGCTCACGCAAAAGAAAAGAGTTGAAGAGCATAGATTCCCGACGACCGAGAAGGAGCAAGGAACCTCGTGGTGGAGCGTCTGCAAGGAACCTTGCATGTTTTCCCCTGTTTTTTGCTGCCTGCCCACCTATAAACAAATAAAAGAACATGAACTTTTCACTAACCACTAGAAATGGTACATCAGGATGCTAAGTTTAAGATGTTTTATACTCCCTCCGTTCCCAAATATAAGTCTTTTTAGAGATTTCAATAAGGGACTACATACGAAACAAAATGAGTGAATCTACACTCTAAAATATGTCTACATACATCCATATGTTGTAGTCTATTTGAAATGGCTAGAAAGACTGAAATTTAGGAATGGAGGGAGTAGTTTATATTGAATTATTGATAACCATGCAACAAGCCACGCATGTACATGACGCATGCAACCACGCATGTACACAAGCCAACGCACTAACTCCATCTGATCCAACTCATGCACATACGCGCACAACATGGAGCACACAACGCACGTACACAACACGTGCATGCACACATGCTCGGCCGCAGAATGCACGTGAATAACACATACATGCGCACACACTTGATTGCATGGAGGCGTGCGCCATCCGCGGTGACGTCCGGTTTGTCGTGCTACGGCGAAGCTCGCACGCAACGGCGCCTACGCATCTCTTGCACCTCTTTGCCGTCGTTGCTCAACTACTAGTCAGAGATGAAGACGACCGCAGCCTCGGCCTTAGAGCTAGCACCGATGGAAAAACACGCACGCTGCACGCACACGAGCATGTACAGAGTGCCCACGACGTGGTGGTGGTGCGCCCCCAGTCGCCTCTACTCCTCCTGCACATTGTCTATCAAGGCGGCTGCATGCTAATGATGATGTGGGTGAGATCTTCTAGGACTCAGATGATGACGAGGAAAATTATGAGATACAAGGTGACGTACACTGTCAAGGTCCACGGTCAAGGGGGTGCTAGTAAGTGCTTAGATGTGCTTAGAGCAAGTACAATAGAGTTGAGTCAGCGGGCTATAAGGAATAAACTAGTATATTTCTGCTTAGTTGGAGGAAAGATAAGAGGAGAGAGAAGGTAAGCAGGCTCTTCATGAAGAGCCAGCTCTAGCACGTGCTCCTAGGCACTTTGTGAGAATGAAAGGTGGGCCACATAGTAAAAAAGTAGTACACTCTTTTGATCTACTATTGTACATGTTGACTATAAGATGGGCTGTAGATGACATGGCACTGGCTTATAGCCAACAGCTGGCTATACTATTAACCATGCTTTTAGATGAGGTGCTAAGTGCATTAAATGATTAGTAACTCAAGTCTTTAATGCATAGGTTCTTAATTTATTGGTGCCACATCATATTTTATGCCTACGTGGCATGCTTAGCAGCTATACATGGTGGGGCGCCGGGAGAGGCCAAGGCTGGTCATAGTGGGGAGTAACTTATACTGTAACATATTACTATAAACCGGAAAGGAGGGAGTAGTCACATTGACTAGTGTCATATGCAGAGTATGGGAGCACATGATATTTCCCTGTCCGGACCGATCCCAAGTTGGCTTCTCACCTTCTTGGCCCAACAAAAACCCCTCCCCCCTCCCGCGCGTGCTTCCTGCCCGACGCCAGCTGAGCACGCCGCTCCACATTGATGGCAAGTCAGGGCGACTCGACCTCTCACTGCTTCCGCTGTTGAAGCGACACGCCGATAGAGGGCACCGCTTGCTGCACGCCCGACATTTCAGACTAGACAGTGGAGAGTAACTTTAGAGAAAGTACTACAATTAGATGACATAAGCAGGCTATAAGGATTTAAATATAGTATTTGTGCTTAGTTGAAGGAGAGAGAAGAGAAGCGGATTGTAAACATGTAACCGATTGTACTCCAACATACTTTGTGAGACAAAAGGTGGGGCCATTATTAATGATATAGTATTTATACTAAAGGGACTAACGGACGCCTTAATTACTCCAGTTTTTTTCAAGACAAACCATGGTGGGGCTATTATTGACTTTTTTGAGCTATTATTGACTTAGACGTGGGGTTTGGGGGGCAAAGGCCTACTATTATACCCTAGCCACCGTTGTATCATATGGTTTCACATCGTTCTAGATCTTAGCGCCGCCACACAATTCTTCTCCAGCCCTCCTTCCGGCGTGCATCGCGAGAAGGGACAACAGTCCTCTGAACTCCGCCTTTCGTGATCCTGTACGGGAGAGGGGCGATCCAGTTTTTGGGGAGCACGCTCCTGTGACTGCTGCCAGCGACGACTTCCTCAACGATAGCCTTCTTCCCCGACCTCGGTAACCTCTTCATCAACGACATGAGTGACAACATCAACCACATCGATTCTTCTCCCGCTGTATAGTATGTGATTCTGTCCTCCTGGTTTAGTCTGCATCATTACTTTGATGTTTGCAATTGTCGTCATGATCTATTTACTGCTGATCCGGATTAAATCTCATACTAAATTGCTCATATATTCAACAATCCAATCCAAAAACCTGATTACAGGCAATTTACTCCGAGTGGTTTTGCTGCGCTTTTGAAGCCGCCTACTTTTAAGGGGGTGCAATATAAAAGGTGGTGCACAAGATCAGTATATTGGTTTCAGATCATGTACTGCTATGAAGCCACTAAGGGTAAGCCTGAAGGTGATCTTAATCCTACACAGCAGGAAGCTTTTCAGAACATGGATACCCTCTTCAAAGCCGCCCTGCTGAGTGTTCTTTACGATTCCATTGTGGATTCATATATGTCGTTTGACAGCGGCAAAGACATGTGGGCTGCGCTCGAGGCCACGTTTAGGCCCTCGGGCACTGGCAACTAGTTGTACGTCATGGAGCAATTCTGTGACTACAAGATGACTGATGAGCACTCTGTTGTTCAGTAGACTCATGAGATACAGTCACTCTCTAAGGAACTTGAGTACTTTAAGTGTGTGTTGCCGGACAAATTTGTTGCTGGGACCATTATTGCCAAGCTTCCACCTTCGTGGAACGATTTTGCTAATTCTCTAAAAAACAAGAGACATAAGTTTTCTGTTTTGGATCTCATTAGCACTCTTGATTTTGAGGAGAAGGCGAGAGCAAAAGACACACGTGCTCGGGTCGCTGAGGGAGCTTCTAGTGCCCACATGGTACACGAGAAGAACTTCCGGCCCAACCAGCCCCAAAACAACAAGAACAAATCTCAGGGGAAAGGCAAGTTTGATGCAAAGAACAAGCAGTCACATTCTACCAACTTCAAGAAGAATTCTCATAATGGGAAGGGATACAAACCTCAATTTTGGTAGCACCACACAAAATTTATATGGCTGCATCTACCTGCTGTCAGCTAACATCATGGTGCTCCAGGTATTCCTACATTCGTAACTAGGTATAATGACCACCGCAAGATGAAATTAGCTTATTCGTACGTTGACTTGCTGAATGCAGTGCGGAACGATCCTATCATGTGTGGAGGAGCAAACAAACAGTGCAGCCGAAGGTGGAAATCAACCAAGGACTTATGAGATTATATATAATCTTCCTCAGGCAGGTCAGTACCCCCTTCGTCCAGATGATCGTGTTTTGTCATGCCGAGCTATTGATATGTGCTACTGTTTTGCAACACCGTTTAAGTATAGCTACTGTTTTCCTATCTTTTTGGATTCAGGACAATGAATATGATTTAAGGGGAACTGCACAATATGGACTCATGTTGAGTCATCTCTATTGCCTCATGTGTTTGCTGCAAATGTGTCAGCATCAATTGCAAGATGAGGCAGCTAGCTAGCTCTGGAGTTGTCAATATGCTCAAAGTGCTTGCAACATTGAGAAGAAACAAGCATGCCCAGGAAATTAATGCGTGCGCAAGGAGGCCCTTTGCTTAGAGAAGCATCGACTGATTTTCTTTATTTCCACACCTTCTCACAGCTTTGTATTGGTTCTAGTACGGTGAATCATTGAGATGCATAGGCATGCCGAACTTTTGTTCTTCTGAATGTTAGTATGCATACCGTATCTTCTGAAGCTTAGTTTAATGTGAGTGTCTGCATCCAATACCGCATCCTCTAATTTGGTGTATGCACACAGAGAAAATAAATCTCCTTAATTTACTCCATAACCACCCTATTAAATAGGCCTAGAACAAACCAGGTGCATGCAGTGGCCGGTGGGCACATGCATCCTGCATGCATGGCCAGTCAGCCAAGTCCATGCGCCAGCTCCAATGCAGCAACGCAAAAGAAGAGAGCGGTTCTTGGGAAAAAGCAAGTAGTTATTGCTTCCTCACTCATCCAGAAAACCACACTCACCTTCTTCCTCACTCGTACAGAAAACGCCTGCTCCTCTTCTTCCACTCCTACAGAAATCCCCAGCCCTCCTTCTTCCCCACTCGCACTGCCACTAGGCTCGTCTCTGGCTACTCTGCTCAAACCCATGAGCTTGGCGTGACGCCCACAAGGAAAATGGAGTCGGCTGGCCCTGGCACCAAGAAGATGAGGCTCGAGCCAGCGGCGATGCCGGTTGTAGATCCACCCCTCCACCGTCTTCTGTTCATCCAGCCCTCCACGGGGTTGTCCTGTTCATCCATCCCTCCACAGGGTCCTGTTCATCCAGCCCCAACCGGCTCGATCGATCGGGGTCCTGTTCATCCAGAGGTAACGCCACGGGTCCTGTTCATCCACTCCCACCACTCACTGTTCATCCAAACCCCCGGCAACGCTCACTGTTCATCCAACCCTCCTACAATGCTCACTATTCAACCAGAGGCAGCATCGATCGGCTTCAGTTAGCAGCAGTAGCAAAGGAATCGCTCGATCGCTCGAGTTCAGTAACGCGTAGCCTGTAGTGCAATCGCTCGGGTTCAGTTAGGTGACGCCTCACTTGGGTTCAGTTAGAGCCCAATGCCTCGCACTGCGTACGTGTACGAGAGACACGCGCATCGCTCGGCCCCCGACCACCCACCGTAATCGTGAACTCCCCGAAATTTTCCTTGCCCTTACTTCTACCACGGTTTTTTCCGTCATGGACGGCCCAAAGAATGTCATGCAGCTGCGTCTCCAGCCCGCCCAGGACGAAAAGCCCATTTTTGTCATGATTTTTTGTCATAGAAGTAGGAGCCCACCACATCTATGATGATACCGGGTTTTGTCACAATTATCGTCATAGAAGTGTCATAAGTATGATAGAATTTTTTTCCATTCGGCCCAAAATGTCACGGATGTGTCTTTTTTTGTAGTGGGGGTTACCAGAAGCCCCCCCCCCCCAAGGAAGTAATGGGCCCTATGGGTCATAGGGGAGAGGCAAGGCAGGCCACGAGGAGGTGGCGCGCGCCCCCATGGGAGTCCGAATTGGACAAGGGGAGGAGGTGCGGCCCCCTTTTCTTCTCCCTCTCCCTCCGTTAGAAGGAAGGTGTGCGACTAGGACTAGGAGTCCTAGTAGTACTCCCCCAATGGTGCGCACCCTAGGGCCGGCCTCCTCCCCTCTCCCTCCTTTATATACGGGGGCGGGGAGGCACCTCTAGGAACATAAATTGATTCTTAGCCGTGTGCGGTGCCCCACTCCATCGTTTACTGCTCTGATCATATTGTTGTAGTGCTTAGGCGAAGCCCTGCGCATATCACATCACCATCACCGTCACCACTCCTTCGTGCTAACGGAACTCATGTAGACCTTCGATCCTCTGCTGGATCAAGAGTTCGAGGGACGTCATCGAGCTGAACGTGTGCAGAACTTGGAGGTACCGTACATTCGGTGCTTGATCGGTTGAATTGAGAAGACGTTCGACTACATCAACCGCGTTAAGCTAACGCTTCCGCTTTCGGTCTATGAGGGTACGTGGACACACTCTCCCCCTCTGGTTGCTATGCATCTTCTAGATAGATCTTGCGTGAGCATAGTTTTTTTTTGAAATTGCATGGTATGTTTCCCAAACAAGTTGTTACGACGTTACTGGGGGTATAGTGGTGGCGTTGGAAAAGAGGGTAGAGTCGGCGGTATATGAGATCAACAATTTGTACCAAGCGTAATATAGTGTTGTCCTGGAATAGCATGGAACGCTATTACTATTATATTTACTTGTGGCGTGTTGTTGGTTCCGACGCCAGTATTGTTATTTTGTCAATGCCAACATTCTTATATTATTATTTTTTGGTATATTCTCTTTTATAGTATATTATAGTTTACTTTTATTAAATTTTTATTATTGTAAACAGAAATAATGACATTTTTAAAAAATATGTACTTTGAGACTTTAAATTCCTTTTTAGTTTAAGACTTGAAATATATAGTTTTGAGCCTTCAAATATGTAGTTTGACACTTCCAAATTTTTTATTTTTTATTTTTTTATGTGGTATCTTTTTATAGTATATTATAGTTTACTTTTATTAAAGTTTTATTATTTTAAATATAAATAATGACATTTTTGAAAATATGTATTTTGAGACTTGAAATTGCTTTTTTTTACTTTTTAGCTTAAGACTTGAAATATATACTTTTGAGGCTTCAAATATGTAGTTTGACACTTCCAATTTTTTTAATTTTTAGTTTTTATGTGGAGATATTTTTTATAGTATATTATAGTTTACTTTTATTAAATTTTATTATTTTAAATATAAATAATGACATTTTTAAAATATGTACTTTGAGACTTTAAATTACTTTTTTTCCTTTTTAGTTTAAGACTTGAAATATATAGTTTTGAGCTTTCAAATATGTAGTTTGACACTTTCAATTTTTTTTCTTTTTAGTTTTTCATGTGGTGATCTTTTTATAGTACATTATAGTTTAATTTTATTAAATTTCTATTATTTTAAATATAAATAATGACATTTCATAAATAATGATCTTTTTTTCTTATTGGGCTAGCCCAAATAGGATTAGGATGCGATGGGGGTCAAAACCAATGGGGACAACGGCCCCCTCGACCCACATACTCCCACTCTCCGCCCTGCTGTGTTTCCGTTCCCCTTTCTCTCCCTCTCTCTCATCGCCCGTCGTGGCCCCTTCGATTCCGGCTGATTCCGGCGATTGCCGCCACTCTCGGGTCCCTAGGTGCACATCTGAGCCTCCCACTCTCATCTGGTCCATTTGGATTTTTTAATTAGAGGTGTGTTTCGCATTTCCTATGCTAGGGTTTCGGCGACGGCAGCAGGCAACGACGGTGGCGACGTAGTAGACTGTAGGCGACCCTTGGCTCCAACCCAGGTGAGCATATCACCGCTCCCTCTTTTGTTGTAGGTCACTGCCACTGTCAATCAAATTAAGGTGTTACTAGCTATAGAAATTGGAAGTGCAATCTGTCAATCAAATTATGGTGTCTGAGTTGCTATTGCTGTTGTCAATTGGAAATTGGAAGTGCAATCTGTCAATTTTGAAGTCATCATCTTTGGAGGCATCTAAATTCTGAAACAAAGTGTTTGAGTTGCTGTGGTAATCCATAACAAAGTGTTTGAGTTGCTGTTGTGTACTACATCAATGAACATATGACAGTGGCAGTGACATTTTGTATCTGCATTTTGCATCAATGATAGTGGCCTAATGCTAAATATGTATCTTGTTCATTATATGATAGTGGTAGTGGCATTTTGTATCTGAATTTTTGATGTCTGCTAGAACTACATTGGTATTTCCCCCAAAGAGGAAGGGATGATGCAGTATAGCGATAGTAGGTATTTCCCTCAGTGATGAGACCAAGGTTATCGAAACAGTAGGAGAACCTCCTCACACCACGTAAACATCACTTGCACAAAAATAACAAGTACTCGCAACCCAACGTGTTAAAGGGGTTGTCAATCCCTTTCGGGTACGACGCCTGAAAATAGGCAAATAACGTGAGGTAAAAGTGGTAGATATGATAAATAGACTGCGAAACAAATAAATTGCAGCAAGGTATTTTTGTATTTTTGGTTTAATAGATCTAAAAATAAATGCAAGGGGAAATAGATTGCAAAGGCAAATATGATGAAAAGAGACCTGGGGCCGTAGGTTTCACTAGTGGCTTCTCTCGAGAAAAATAGCAAACAGTGGGAAAACAATTACTGTTGGGTAATTGATAGAACTTGAAATAATCATGACAATATCGAGGCAATGATCATTATATAGGCATCACGCCCAACATTAGTAGACCAACTCCTGCCTGCATCTACTACTATTACTCCACACATCGACCGCTATCCAGCATGCATCTAGTGTATTAAGTTCATGGGAAAACAGAGTAATGCAATAAGAACGATGACATGATGTAGACGAGATCCGTTTATCTATGGCGGAGATATACATGTCATCTTGTTATCCTTATTAGCAACGATACATACGTGTCAGTTCCCCTTCTATCACTGGGATCAAGCACCGTAAGATCGAACCCTCTACAAAGCACCTCTTCCCATCGCAAGATAAATAGATCAAGTTGGCCAAACAAAACCCAAATGTCAGAGAAGAAATATGAGGATATAAGCAATCATGCATATAAGAGATCAAAGAAGACTCAAATAACTTTCATGGACAAAAACGTAGATATGATCATAAACTCAAAGTTCATCGGATCCCAACAAACACACCGCAAAAAGACTTACATCATATGGATCTGCAAGAGACCATTGTATTGATAATCAAGAGAGAGAGAGAGAGAGAGAGAGAGAGAGAGAGAGAGAGAGAGAGAGAGAGAGAGGAAGACATCTAGCTACTAACTACGGACCCGTAGGTCTACAAAGAACTACTCACGCATCATTGGAGAGGCACCAATGGAAGTGGTGAAGCCTCCATGACGGTGTCTAGATTGGATCTGGTGGTTCTAGACTCTGCGGCTGCTGGAATTGATTTTCGTCGACTCCCCTAGGGTTTCTGGAATATTGGGGTATTTATAGAGCAAAGAGGCGGTTTAGGGGGCTCCCGAGGTGGGCAAAACCCACCAGGGCACGCCTGGGCCTCCTGGCGCGCCCTGGTGGGTGCTTCTCCCCTCAAGCCACCCCCAGGAGCTTCCTTGGCCCACTGGATGTCTTCTAGCCCAAAAAATCCTCCAGGAGTTTCGTTGCGTTTGGACTCCGTTTGATATTGATTTCCTGCGATGTAAAAAACATGCAGAAAACAACAACTGGCACTAGGCACTATGTCAATAGGTTAGTACCAAAAAATGATATAAAATGACAATAAAATGATTGTAAAACATCCAAGAATGATAATATAACAGCATGGACAATCAAAACACTACAAAAAAACACATCCATGACATTTTGGGTCGAACGAATTTTTCCCTGTCATACTTATGACACTTCTATGACGATAATTGTGACAAAACCCGGTATCATCATAGATGTGGTGGGCTCGTACTTCTTTGACAAAAAATCATGACAGAAAATGGGCTTTTCGTCCTGGGCGGGCCAAAGACGCAGTTGCGTGACATTCTTTGGGTCGTCCACGACGGAAAAAACCATGGTAGAAGCGAGGGCGAGGAAAATTTCAGAGAGTTCCCGGTTACGGTGGGTGGTAGGGGGCCGAGCGATGCGCGTTTCTCTCGTATCGTACGCGCGTGGGTGCGAGGCGTTGGGCTCTAACTGAACCCGAGCGAGGCGTCGCCTAACTGAACCCAAGCGATTGCACTGCAGGCTACGCGTTACTGAACCCAAGCGATTGAGCGATTCCTTCGCTAGTGCTACTAACCGAAGCCGATCGATGCTGCCTCTAGATGAACAGTGAGTGTTGCTGGGGGGGGGGGGGTTGGATGAACAGTGAGCATTGCTGGGGGGGGGGGGGGTACTCCACACCCCTCTCGATGAACAGGACCCCCGTTTCGACCGTAGCGCTCCAACACAGGTCCGTTTCCTCCATTTTGCAGTACGCCACACCCCTCCCGATCAACAGGACCTTGTTTATATCGTAGGAGATCCAACACAAGTCCGTTTCCTCCGTTTTGTGGTACGCTAGACCCCTCCCGATGAACAGGATCTCGTTTCGAACGAGGCCGGTCGAACACAAGGCCGTTTCCTCTGTTGTGCGGTACGCCAGGCCTCGTTTCCATCGGCAGTTCCGTCCAAGCCCTCCTGGTGAACACGATGACGCATTCCGTTCCGACCCAGTTGGCTCCCCATGAACACGACGATGACGCAGTTTCTCTGTTCCGACCCAGCCATGTACACGAGCGCTGGCCATACGTATGCTCGAGTAGGCATTCGAGACCCCGCCCGTATGTACGTATGTGGCCGTATTTTCTTTCTTGCACGCTGTCCACTGTACGTACGTGTACATGCTACGTGCGTGCCTCTACATCGACCAGTATGTACGTACACGTTCGCGACCAGAATGACAACGCTACGTACACATCGACCAGGTGGGTCCTGACTATCAGGCACTTCCTTGCGTGCAAAGATGTAGTTGGTGGGTCCCAGCAGTCAGGGGGGCAAATCATTTTTTTTGCATGGACGCACTTCCTTGCGTGGGAAGATGTAGCTGGTGGGTCCAACAGTCAGGGGGGAAATGTCTTTTTCATGAAATACAGTGGCCTGTCTGGTGGGTCCCTGCTGTCAGGTGGAGGAATAATTATTTTGCGTGTAATGAGGAGCCAATTCCTTGCGGCTGCCCTGGACCCAGTTGTCAGCCTATCAATATACAATACTCTTCTGATGGAAGTCATTCCTTGACCACGTTAACCACGCCGCGTCGAGAGGACCAAGGTGGTGGACGACGGCGAGGCCTAGGAAGGGGACGATGCGGAGCTGGGGAAGACGCGGCAGTGGATGCCCACGCGGAGAGGAGTACGAGGGTTCACTGGTTCGACTGCGGTGTGAGGCTGCCGTCACCGTAGAATAACAGGGGGTGTGGTTGAGTGGAGGGATGGCCTAGCCAGCAGTGGGAGTAGTAGGGGGCGGTGAGGCCTCCGCGACATTACAATCGGACATGGGAGGCAGGAGCAGGCGACACAATTGGCGTTGCTTTGGGTGGCTGGAGCAAGAAGACCAGAGGTTGAAGAAGCATGACGGCCGTTGGATGGACATCATACGGTTACTGTAGCTAGAATCATTTATATTGACTAAGTTGACAAAGCCCTTGGTACGCGTCAACTTAGTAGGCCCACATGTCAGCTTCCAAAACAGTGCGCCCCAGATGTCAGGGGGGGAATCATTTTTTGGGCGGGTGAAGCTAGAATATCCCTCCGTTAGAAGGAAGGTGTGCGACTAGGACTAGGAGTCCTAGTAGTACTCCCCCCATGGTGCGCGCCCTAGGGCCGGCCTCCTCCCCTCTCCCTCCTTTATATACGGGGGCGGGGAGGCACCTCTAGGAACATAAATTGATTCTTAGCCGTGTGCGGTGCCCCACTCCATCGTTTACTGCTCTGATCATATTGTTGTAGTGCTTAGGCGAAGCCCTGCGCATATCACATCACCATCACCGTCACCACTCCTTCGTGCTAACGGAACTCATGTAGACCTTCGATCCTCTGCTGGATCAAGAGTTCGAGGGACGTCATCGAGCTGAACGTGTGCAGAACTTGGAGGTACCGTACATTCGGTGCTTGATCGGTTGAATTGAGAAGACGTTCGACTACATCAACCGCGTTAAGCTAACGCTTCCGCTTTCGGTCTATGAGGGTACGTGGACACACTCTCCCCCTCTGGTTGGTATGCATCTTCTAGATGGATCTTGCGTGAGCATAGTTTTTTTTTTGAAATTGCATGCTATGTTTCCCAACAATTTGTTACGACGTTACTAGGGGTATGGTGGTGGCGTTGGAAAAGAGGGTAGAGTCGGCGGTATATGAGATCAACAATTTGTACCAAGCGTAATATAGTGTTGTCCTGGAATAGCATGGAACGCTATTACTATTATATTTACTTGTGGCGTGTTGTTGGTTCCGACGCCAGTATTGTTATTTTGTCAATGCCAACATTCTTATATTATTATTTTTTGGTATATTCTCTTTTATAGTATATTATAGTTTACTTTTATTAAATTTTTATTATTGTAAACAGAAATAATGACATTTTTAAAAAATATGTACTTTGAGACTTTAAATTCCTTTTTAGTTTAAGACTTGAAATATATAGTTTTGAACCTTCAAATATGTAGTTTGACACTTCCAAATTTTTTATTTTTTATTTTTTTATGTGGTATCTTTTTATAGTATATTATAGTTTACTTTTATTAAATTTTTATTATTTTAAATATAAATAATGACATTTTTTAAAATATGTATTTTGATACTTGAAATTGCTTTTTTTTACTTTTTAGCTTAAGACTTGAAATATATACTTTTGAGGCTTCAAATATGTAGCTTGACACTTCCAATTTTTTTAATTTTTAGTTTTTATGTGGAGATATTTTTTATAGTATATTATAGTTTACTTTTATTAAATTTTATTATTTTAAATATAAATAATGACATTTTTAAAATATGTACTTTGAGACTTTAAATTACTTTTTTTCCTTTTTAGTTTAAGACTTGAAATATATAGTTTTGAGCTTTCAAATATGTAGTTTGACACTTTCAATTTTTTTTTCTTTTTAGTTTTTCATGTGGTGATCTTTTTATAGTACATTATAGTTTAATTTTATTAAATTTCTATTATTTTAAATATAAATAATGGCATTTCATAAATAATGATCTTTTTTTCTTATTGGGCTAGCCCAAATAGGATTAGGATGCGATGGGGGTCAAAACCAATGGGGACAACGGCCCCCTCGACCCACATACTCCCACTCTCCGCCCTGCTGTGTTTCCGTTCCCCTTTCTCTCCCTCTCTCTCATCGCCCGTCGTGGCCCCTTCGATTCCGGCCGATTCCGGCGATTGCCGCCATTCTCGGGTCCCTAGGTGCACATCTGAGCCTCGCACTCTCATCTGGTCCATTTGGATTTTTTAATTAGAGGTGTGTTTCGCATTTCCTATGCTTGGGTTTCAGCGACGGTAGTAGGCAACGACGGTGGCGACGGCAGCAAGCACTTTGTGGTGGGGTGATCCTGATATATATATCCAATTGGATGTACGTTAGCATGAACTATTATTGTTGACATCACCCAAAGGTGAATACGTTTCGAGGCAACATTATAAGCCCCAATCTTTCTTTGTGTCTGATTAAAACTTCATAACCACAAGTATTGTGTGAGTGTTAGCAATTGTAGAAGACTATATGATAGTTGAGTATGTGGAGTTTGCTATTCCTGAAAATAAGATGAATTGCAATTGTTTTGATGACTAAGAATGAAGTTTTCTAGTTTTCAAGAATGTTTATGGTCTATGCTTTAACATGTGAATTACTTGTTACTAGTTCGTGAAAAGTTTTATGAGATGAACTACTGTTATGACATATTATCATGCTAGAAAAGGTGATTGAAATTATCATTGGTCAAACTTGTGCACCTCTAGCATTCACACTTCATAAATTCTTTCTTTTATCATTTACCTACTCGAGGACGAGTAGGAATTAAGCTTGGGGATGCTGATACGTCTCCAACGTATCTATAATTTATGCAGCATTCATGCTATTTTATTATCTATTTTGAATGATTATGGGCTTTATTATACACTTTTATATTACTTTTGGGACTAACCTATTAACCGGAGGCCCAGCCCATATTGCTGTTTTATTGCCTGTTTTAGTATTTCGAGGTAAAGGAATATCAGACGGAGTCAAAACGGAATGAAATCATCTGGAGAAGTTATTTTTGGAAGGAAACCCACCTGATGGACTTGGACTCCACGTCAGAAGATACGCGAGGTGCTCACGAGGGTGGGGGGCGCGCCCACCCCTCTAGGGCGCCCCCCTGCCTCGTGGGGCCCCCGTATCTCCATCGACGTACTCCTTTCACCCATATATACATGCGTATGCTAAAACTTCCAGAACAGAAGATAGATCGGGAGTTATGCCGCCGCAATCCTCTGTAGCCACCAAAAACCTCTCGGGGGCCCTTCCCGGCACCCTGCCGGAGGGGGGATCCTTCACTGGTGGCCATCTTTATCATGCCGGCGCTCTCCATGACGAGGAGGGAGTAGTTCACCCTCGGGGCTGAGGGTATGTACCAGTAGCTATGTGTTTGATCTCTCTCTCTCTCTCTCTCTCTCTCTCTCTTGTGTTCTCTCTCGTGTTCCCTCTATGGCATGATCTTGATGTATCCTGAGCTTTGCTATTGTAGTTGGATCTTATGATGTTTCTCCCCCTCTACTCTATTGTGATGAATTGAGTTTCCCCTTTGAAGTTATCTTATCGGATTGAGTCTTTTATGAGAACACTTGATGTATGTCTTGGTGATCAACTTGCGGGTTTCGTGACATTGGGAACCTATGCATAGGGGTTGGCACGCGTTCTTGACTCTCCGGTAGAAACTTTGGGGCACTCTTTGAAGTACTTTTATGTTGGTTGGATGAATCTGAGATTGTGTGATGCATATCGTATAATCATGCCCACGGATACTTGAGGTGACAATGGAGTATCTAGGTGACATTAGGGTTTTGGTTGATTTGTGTCTTAAGGTGTTATTCTAGTACGAACTCTTTTATAGATTGATCCGAAAGAATAACTTTGAGGTGGTTTCGTACCCTACCATAATCTCTACATTTGTTCTTCGCTATTAGTGGCTTTGGAGTGACTCTTCGTTGCATGTTGAGGGCTTGTTATATGATCTATCTATGTTATTATTGTTGAGAGAACTTGCACTAGTGAAAGTATGAACCCTAGGCCTTGTTTCCTATCATTGCAATACCGTTTACGCTCACTTTTATCGCTCGCTACCTTGCTGTTTTCATTATTTCAGATTACAAAAACCTTTATCTACCATCCATATTGCACTTGTATCACCATCTCTTCGCCGAACTAGTGCACCTATACAATTTGCCATTGTATTGGGTGTGTTGGGGACACAAGAGACTCTTTGTTATTTGGTTGCAGGGTTGTTTGAGAGATACCATCTTCATCCTACGCCTCCTACGGATTGATAAATCTTAGGTCATCCACTTGAGGGAAATTTGCTACTGTCCTACAAACCTGTGCACTTGCAGGCCCAACAACGTCTACAAGAAGAAGGTTGTGTAGTAAACATCACAGCCCAGCGGGGAGGAGAATAACAACTTGACCTTGCTTGGGTATTCCTAAAAAAAAGTATTGCTGGGCTAGCCATTTTCAGCTTGAAAAAAATTAATATCTGGGCTTGACATCTGACTGAGCTTGACGGGCCACAACCTGCCCAGTTGATACCTACAGCGATGTTTTCGTTGTTGTTCAGAGGAGAAAAATTAATATCTGGGCTAAACATCACTCAAGAAAAAGTCTGCAGTGCTCACACCTCAAAAACACAAATATTGCTCGAGCTTCTTGGTCCCAGCTGTTGGCCTCTCCTTGTGCAATTCTCTCGTTTATTGACTACATAGGTTGACAATGGTGTGGGATTGTGATGTCAGGAAACCAGGAGGAAGGAAAAAAGTTATAGTTTTATATAACAAGGAGGCACTTCCGTACGTGCGGCTATGGCCCTGGTGAGTCCCCACTGTCATCCTCTCCAAGTAAAGTCATCTCCTCATCCTCATGTCTGTTGACCATGTTGACAACGCGAGACGACGGCGCCATGGCGAGCGCAGCAACTCGACGGACGATGGAGAGGGCCTCGCGGGCCCTACGGATGTTCTGATACAGTGCCCGCTGCTCATTCGGGAAGCCAGGATCATAGGGCCACATGTCCGTGCCTGTATTATCGTTTGCTTGTTCACCGGTGCTTGTTGAGGAGACGGAGGTTGCAACACAGGTCCTCCTGCGCTGGTAGCTCTTCGGCCATTAGGGCATCGAAGTGCGGCCGCACCTGCTCTATGGTGAACACGGCATGAACTGGCTTGGACAGTGGCGCCAGCTCCTGGTCGGAAGCTACGTCCATTGTCTGATTGTCGTTGCTCAGCTCGGTGAGCTCGCTCACGAGCCAGCATGTCCGGCTACTAGACCGACCCGCTGCCAAGCATGAGTTTGACTGCCCTGGCCCACCCAGACCGCCTCCCTCGCCCGCGCGTGCTTTGCGCCCGAAATGGTCAGTGCTGCCTGCCCCACTTCCCGGTGCAGGCGATTGCTCCGCCTTCAAACAACACAAGTGTCGTCCGTCCGTCCATCTGCCGCCCACATTCATGATACGCGGTTGCCGAGGCGGCTACTCCAGTGCCACACGTCCATCCCTCCGCCGCCCACCATTGCTATATAAACTGTTGTGCCGGCCATAGCCACAGTCATCTGCATCCATTCCCTTTCTCCTGTCCACACCACTACTGCCCACCATGGCTTACTCGCGCTTCAGCACTCTTCGGGACGGGCGGACGACGGACCACAAGGAGTTGGCAACCATTGCTGCCGACTGGCTGGCCGGCAGGCAGCCGGAGGATGACGATGTCCCAATGGAGAACATGGTAGTCGATGCTCCGGCGCCAACCCCTTCCTCCGTGTCATCCTCGCCGGTGCATTGCACCATGACCAGCGGCGAGGCCCGTGCCCAATATATGGACACAGTGAGGCAGAAGCGTGAGGAGCAGTTTTGGGAGGCGCAGGCCGATGCCGCCTACAACCACCATCTCCTCCAGGAGCACAAGCAGGCGGAGGAGCAGATCACCGCAGAGCGGGCGGAGCAGGAGGTGCTGCTCGAATCGTATCGCTCCGCCCGCGAGGGCCGCATCGAGCGCTGGCGGTACCTCATGCGGGTGGCGGGGGCTGCAGCCGCCTACAAAGAGGGCGATGAAGTGGGGGAGGCGCTATTTGGCGAGACCGAGGAAGAGGCAGAGGACAATGTGGGCTTCGACGAGTCTCCTCTCCGCTGGTGTCGACGAGGCCCTGCTCCGCTGAGGCCCCGTGGTGCTAACAACGAGGCAGAGGACACCGCCAGCTCCACCAAGGCCCCGCCCCGCCAACAATGAGGCAGAGGACATCACTGGCTCAACCGAGGCCCCACCCTGCCGGTGATGAGGGGGAGGATTCCCCCACTCCACCGAGGCGCCGCCCGCCGGCAATGAGACATAGGACATCGCCTGCTCCGCCGAGGCCTCGCCCCGCCGGCACCGAGGTGGAGGCCCTACTCCATTGAGGCCCCGCCCGCTACCAACGAGGCCGCGCCGCACAAAAAACAAGAAAGAGTAGAACATGGTAGGTCGCCGCCGCTCGGGTCCAAGTAAGGCCACCGCTGCTACCCTCTGGTTTAAGCCAAGCTAGACAGGTTGACCATTGATGGCCGATTAGCTTCTTGGCAGCGACGTGGAGTCGGAGAGCTATGTTGGAGAAGGACGCTGCTTCTACTTAACTGCTGGTGCAGTTGGCTGACTGACACGTGGGCCGAACAGGCAGCTGGGACACATGTCAGTTATGCAACTACACCTGCAGTTAAGTCACTGAAACTTCTGTTCGGCTCAGCCGGACACAGGTGGGTAGCTTCGGTTAATTAATTATACCTCCAGGGCATGCCTTTTTAGTTGAAGAATGTATGAAATGTAATGAAATCCGGCATGTTTATATGAAATCCGACCGTGTATGAATGAATTTATTTTGATTAGTTCGAATTCTTGTATCACTGGCATTGGATGAACATGCAAAACAATATGTACTAGCATTATTCCTAGGGTGATCACCTCGTTTGCAGCAGTTTCACATGTACTCCCTCCGGTCCTTTCTAGTCTACATACAAGTTTTGTCTGCAGTCAAAGTATCTATACTTTAACCAATCTTATAGAAAACAATATGCACTTTCACAATGTGCGAAGTAAAAAGGAATAGAAGGAGTACAAAGAGTTTGATCAGCTTTTTAGCGTTCCTATACATTGCAATCAAACACGCAAGCCTGGCAATTCATAGAGAACATTCAAAACAATCGATGATTATGCATCTCAGCGATTCACATGTCAGAGCCAATATTTACTTCACAACTAAAGAATAAATAAAAAATTGATCGACGCTGCTGACAGCAAAGGGTGTCCCATTCGAAAATATCAAACACATGTCTTCTTGCTAAAATCAATGAGCAAAATTTGACAAGGTTGTCCCATTCCAAAATATCAAATGCCTACGATTGTGGAATGGGCAGGGTTTGCCATCAGTTCATACATTGACATGGCACCTCGTGCTAAATATACCAGCTATTCTTTTTGTGC
Source organism: Triticum aestivum (assembly GCF_018294505.1). Taxonomy (NCBI): domain Eukaryota; kingdom Viridiplantae; phylum Streptophyta; class Magnoliopsida; order Poales; family Poaceae; genus Triticum; species Triticum aestivum. Next base: position 59,005,830 of record NC_057813.1, read on the forward strand.
AGTTCCACCAAAATAAACCAAATTCGCACGTAGCTTGTATGATTTCTCCCTTATATGTTGCAATGCCTTGAACTTATCGGCACCTCCTTTCTTGTGGTGGAAATGAATGATTTGATGTATTCATGAACATTTTGTGCAGTTCCCATTGAAATCAAGCTGAGCACCCCTGTTTGCACAAATACAAAAATGTGATTAGTATAAAGCAAACTGTACTATGAATTGACAGTTTAAACAGGCACCTACATGGTCCATGTAGAGCACACTTTTAGAAAATGGAACTCACCAGAAAGAATCCTAGAACAACATTGTACTCGTGCATCACAACAAGAAATGGAGATTTGTCAGTCCTTCTGAGCTAAAGTTAATTTGGTCTTGTGGGGAGTAATGTAACCACCCTTCAACTGCTCGATAGACATGGCTTCTTCATCCTGGCATAATCGGAACTAGTCACTTCACGTACTCCATATTCTTCTTCAGAGGAGGATGATCCTGTTGTGCAAAGACAAGAGGACAACTAAATGCTAGCATCCCTGTTTGCTTGAAAAAAAGGAAAGGAAATATTTAAAACAACACAAATGAAACACTTCTCAATGACAATACCACTTTTTCATGACAGTATCTAAATAGTAGCACAACACCAATAGAGATGGCAAAGCTCAGTCATATGGATGAAATCAGTGGGCGAGTACCAACCTTTGTCAGGAGGCTTATTGTGTAGAGCATACAGATGAAGTACTTCTCCGGAACCATCTGTTGCTATCTACTGTGGTGGCCATGCTTACTATATACTCCTCGATTAGTTTAATGTTTCCAACATCTTGTTGTGCAGTTCCACTAAAATATATGGTATCTTCAAAGAAGATCCCTGTTTGCACAAGTAGAGATAATTACGTATTACATTAAGAGTGGCATAAAATTAGTGGCAAAACAATTGCTCGTTCCAGCCATAGCAATAAATTAAGATGAAAAACTATATCATTACTTGTGTCATCACAGTTCCAGTGCTTCATTACAGCACCGGGAGTTGATTTTTGTTTTTCTTCCGCTTGTTCTTCCCCTTCATCACTTGGTTCAATAACATACAAGCTTCGCCTTCAATATAAAATTTGGCATATCAATTAGGGAGCACAAGTATAGCACTAAACAATGACATTAATTTTCTGATGAAAGTGGCAAAATACAGGCCAACAGTTGTGAAATATCCTTATCTTACCTCAATGGGATATTACGGTGCACATACAGATTGGAAGTCTTGTCTCCATTTGTGCAGTTCACTAAAATCAAGCATTACCGTACAAGTAGCACAACATATGAAAGCACACTGCAGAATCATGTGAAAGAAGGCTAGTATTAACCTCTCATGACGCGGAATTCAAACAACTCACAAGAAGAAGATCTGAACCAAATTTGCCAACATGGATAGGAAGTAAGATCTCCTTTTGTGTAGTTCCACTAAGATCAAGCAATCAAGCAATGTTGTCGATGTGACATTTTGGTTGAACTGCACAAAACACTCTTAAAACAAAAGTGTTTTGTGCAGTGCAACAAAAGGTCACAATGGCAACAAGGTGAAGTAGATAACCCTGTTTACACAAAGGTGCAAAGGAAACAACTAGTGGTCAATAACAGTGGATGACACAGAAGCCAACAAAAATAAGCATCTACCTTATCTAAATGGGAAAGAAAGCAAGACAGTAGCATTTCTTAAACGGTGCCATTGATTAATATTAACACAGAGATTATATTAACAATAAAATTCATTAAACATGTAATTTTCTTTTAACTGTGGCATTGCATCAATTTTCCAGTGGCATTATTAGAGGGTGTTTGTTTACAGGGACATTTTGGTGTAGGGACTAAAAAAACTCTGTGTCAGTCCCATCTAAACCAAACAGGAGGGACTTTTAGGGACTAAAAGTGGGCATTTGGGACTAAAGAAAGAAGACCCAGAGGGAGAGTCTTTTTGGGACTTTTTCCAACAGTTGCCCCTATCATGCATCACACCTTGTCTCTATTAGTTCATTACTAGGGGTAACATGGTCTTTTAGCATGTCATTTAATACCTCTAGTCCATGTTTAGTCCCTGGAACCAAGCAGGTAGGGACTAGGGAATTTTTAACCAAATAGGGCCTTAGATTAACAAGAGCTAAAGACTTGCACGGGACAGTGGACACACCAGCACCATGTACATCTACCGATGTACTTGGGTGATGTATAGTCTGCTGCAACAAAGAACAAACAACCAAGGAGCATATTTGTGTTGGTCCCAATTTTGTTATCTTTAGACACCTTTCCCTATGTGAGCGTAGCAAATCTAGTCCTGCTCAAACTCTACAGCCTTACCCCCCAAAACAAGAGATCAGTTCGTTACAGATGTGCATACTGTGTTTGTCATTGTTTTCCCTTTTCAACCAACGTAGGTGTTGGATAGACAGTCTGTACTAGTACTTTCCCCCTTCCTTTCCTCTCTGACCCACGTCCTAGATTTATGCTATACAACTTTCCCCACTACTTTCCCCCATTCCTTTCCTCTTTGAACCACGTCTTAGATTCATGCGATACAACTTTCCCCACTACTTTCCCCCTTCCTTTCCTTTTTGAACCACGTCCTAGATTCATGCTATACAACTTTTCCCACTACTTTCCCCAATTCCTTTCCTCTTTGAACCACGTCCTAGATTCATGGTATACAACTTTCCCCACTACTTTCCTGTTTGATCCAACACCTAGATTCGAGTGCAGAAGCGGTAAAAGCCCACATGCAGCTAGAGCAATGCATGTGGAATAAGTAAATTATAACTTAAGGTTCTTGGGGTGCGGTTTGGTGGGCGGCCGAAGGCCGTTTGTCTAACACTATGTATGACGGTGAAGAAGAAGGGGTCGGAGGCCCTCCCGTGCGGCCGCTGGGTGAAAGTGAACAGCTGCGCCGGTAGTGGATTCCCTCCCTCGCCGACGGCGACAGCGTTAAGACTCCTTCCCATCCCGGCGGACGGATCCTGCCGGCTCTTTGACCAGCAGTGAGGGGAGAGAGAGAGAGAGGCCAATGAAGTCTTGTTTGGATCTGGAGAGGAGGAAAGAGTGTGAAGAGAGCAACTACAAGCACTGAGGCTCCAACGTGTATATATATATATTTTAGAGAGAGCGAGATCGTATAGCTTCGTATGTCAAAGAATCCTCCTGGCACGAATTATGCTCAAGCGTAGTTATCTAATCCGAGACCTCAAGTTTGAGGAGAGAACAGGCTAACCAGCTATACAACCCTCCCGTTATGTTCAACGAGAGGAAAATAATATTTTATACATTCCTGCATTCGTGTGACAAGCATGCCATGTTTTTGTGTGTGGGAGTCATTGGGATTTAAATCGTAATCATGTCATGTGGCTTTGGTGGTAAGACTATCCACAGTGGTGTAGAAATAATGCAACCTTAGTCACCTTACCTCTCTCCATGTAGTACATTGGGTCCCACCAGTCAGAGGGTGAAACAAACAAATTAATAAGAAAAATTAAAAGCGCCAGCGGTGTATCTTACCTCACACATCTTGCTACTGCTCGGGAACACTGTCAAATTGATCCCTCTGTTCGCTCACGTACTATTTTAAGTGAATCCTTATTATAACATGCACACAATTTTGCGCACTTGTATTCGACCTAAGTCAGTGAGCCACCGTATCTCATACTACTACCTCCGTCTAGGTATAATAAGTCACGTTAGAAGGTGTAGCGGGACCAAGGTGCAAGCAGATTGGAGGAGAAGGAGAAACTTGACCAGTCATTCCTCCAATCAAAGCCCTGATTTGTGTCTCTAAACGCAACAATTAATCCAAACAACTAAGAGATGCCGTTTTAGCTACCATGCAGGGCCACGTATTAACTCGCATGCAAGATGACTTTGATTTCTTGACTGATGAACGCGTAGTTGCGCTCCATGCATTGGGTTTCCGGGGGAGATAACAAGGCAGAGTAAGGAGCGTTTGGTTACATTGCTTAGGCTGGTCATAGTGGTGAGTAACTTTGACTAGTAACATGCATATGTTACTATTCTATGTTACTACTACGCGAAGTTTGCCGTCGGAAGCAAGCCGATCTGGCTCTCCTGAGCTAGCAAGGTTTTTCTAGCCCACACAAGCTAGCTGGCCCTCAAAAGCTAACATATTTTAATAGTTCCAAATGCCTAACTGATGATCCACAACTGTAGGGGATCTATCGTAGTCCTTTGGATAAGTAAGAGTCTCGAACCCAACGAGGAGCAAAAGGAAATGATAAGCGGTTTTCAGTAAGGTTTTCTGCAACCACTGAAATTTTAGGTGATAGATAGTTTTGTGATAAGATAAATAGTAACGAGTCACAAGTAAACAAAGTAAATAAAGTGCAGCAAGGTGGCCCAATCCTTTATGTAGCAAAGGATAAGCCTGGACAATTTCTAATAATGATAAAGGAGCTCCCGAGGACACATGGGAATTATCGTCAAGCTAGTTTTCATCACGCTCATATGATTCGCGTTTGGTACTTTGACAATTTGATATGTGGGTGGACCGGTGCTTGGGTACTGCCCTTACTTGGAAAAGCATCCCACTTATGATTAACCCCTATTGCAAGCATCCGCAACTACAACAAAAGTATTAAGGTAAACCTAACCATAGCATGAAACATGTGGATACAAATCAGCCCCTAACGAAGCAACGCATAAACTACGGTTTAAGCTTCTATCACTCTAGCAAACCATCATCTACTTATTACTTCCCTATGCACTCCTCTAGGCCCAATAATGGTGAAGTGTCATGTAGTCGACGTTCACATGACACCACACTACTAGGGAAAACCTTATACATAGCCATGCATATTTAGGGAGCAATTTTTATTGCTTACACCGATGATAACTTACTTGAAGAATCTTACTCAATCCATAGGTAGATATGGTGGACTCTGATGGCAAAACTGGGTTTAAGGGTATTTGGAAGGTACACGTAGTATCTCTACTTGGTGCTAGGAATTTGGTTAGCATGAGGGGGAAAGGCAAGCTCAACATGTTCGAAGGTCAATGACAACATACTTTAACTGAGATGTGAGAAAACATAAACCATTACGTGGTCTTCCTTCTCCATCGTCAACTCTTTTAGCATGTCATACTTAATGAGTGCTCACAATCATAAAAGATGTCCAAGATAGTGTATTTATATGTGAACCTCTCTTCCCTTATTACCTCCTATTAATTGCAACGATGACCAAAACTACGTTTATCAACTCTCAACAACCTTTATGCCTCATACTTTCTATGTGTGAAGTTATTACTATCCATAAGATCAATATGAACTCTTTTATTCTTTTTATTTTTCTCAAGATCATAGCAACAAAGCAAAAGCCCTTGACTCAACACTAATCTTTATTATAGATAACTCACGGACTTGATTACAAAAAGAGAGCACTAAGCCAAATTCAAAACTACTTGATATCAAAACTTCAATCCACTAGATCAAGATACTACTAAAAGGATCGAACTAAATAAAACAATAAAGATAGGAGTGTAATGGTGATACGATACCGGGGCACCTCCCCCAAGCTTGGTAGTTGCCAAGGGGGAGTGCCCATACCCATGTGATTATGTCTCCTTATTCACGGTTGGCGTTATGATCTTCTTTGCGATGATGCCCTTAATGATACGGTTCTCCTCCTCGAGCGTATTGACTTGTCGTTTGAGGTCCATAATTTTTTTGCGGAGCTTGCCCGTTATGGCCAAAGCTCCCTTTACCCAAGGATGCTGCATAGCTTCTGGGGAACAAGTGAAGCTCTTTTTCATATTTTCATAAGAGAGAAATATAAAGTTGGAAGAGATGACCGAAGTTGGAATATCCAAGTTTGGTAGTTCCCCCATCATGAATTCTTCATGGGGACGAGAGGTAACTTCTTGATCTTCCTCCATGGCATCTATCCTTTTCAAATCGGCCTCCATCTCATCCTCCATTGATGGTCCAAAGTGGTGAGCATAGCTAATTGCTCCTGGTACCGGTGCTGGATGAGACACCCGACTCTCCCCGACCGACTCCTGAGAAGACATCCTGCTCTTGATCTGCAACAGGAAATAGCTCGAAACGAAAACAGAGGATATTTGCATGATACAGTGGTCAAAACCTTCGGGAGTATATATAATGAATTTTAACCGACCAAAATATGTAACATGCAAGAAAACGGAGTCCGGGAGGCACACGAGGTGTCCACGAGACAGGGGGCGCACCCTACACTCTCGTGGGGGCCTCGTGTCCCTTTCGGACTACTTCTTTCTTCCTAAAATTCTTAAATTATCCAAAACTGAATTTTTTTGCCATTGGAGTTGTTTTGGAGTCGGTTTACTTACCGTACCACATACCTATTCCTTTTCGGAGTCTGGAACGTTCTGGTAAGTGTCCCTTATGTATTCCTCCGGGGTTACGGTTTCAATAATATTAGTTTCAACATTAATAGGATTACCTGAAATATAATGTTTAATTCTTTGACTGTTTACCACCCTCGGACTTGTGCCTTCAAAGTTGTTGAACTTTATCGCACCAGAACGATAGACCTCTTCGATAACGCAGGGGCCTTCCCATTTAGAGAGAAGCTTTCCTGCAAAAAATCTTAAATGAGATTTGAATAATAACACATAATCACCTACATTAAATTCACGCTTTTGTATCCTTTTAGCATGCCAGCGCTTGACTTTTTCTTTGAATAGCTTTGCATTCTCATAAGCTTGGGTTCTCCATTCATCAAGTGAGCTAATATCAAACAACCTCTTCTCACCGGCAAGTTTGAAGTCATAATTGAGCTCTTTAATAGCCCAATATGCTTTATGTTCAAGTTCAAGAGGTAAATGACATGCTTTTCCATAAACCATCTTATACGGAGACATACCCATAGGATTTTTGTATGCAGTTCTATAGGCCCATAATGCATCATCAAGTTTTTTGGACCAATTCTTTCTAGATCTATTAACAGTCTTTTGCAAAATTAATTTGAGCTCTCTATTGCTCAACTCTACTTGACCACTAGACTGCGGATGATAAGGAGATGCAATTCTATGATTGACATCATACTTAGCAAGCATCTTACGGAAAGCACCATGAATAAAATGTCAACCACCATTAGTCATAAGATATCTAGGGACTCCAAGCCTAAAAAAATAACTTCTTTAAGCATTTTAATAGAAGTGTTATGATCAACACTACTAGTTGGAATAGCTTCTACCCACTTAGTAACATAATCAACAACAACTAAAATATGTGTATAACCATTAGAGGCAGGAAAAGGTCCCATATAATCAAAGCCCCAAACATCAAACGATTCAATAACAAGAGAATAATTCATAGGCATTTCTTGACGTCTACTAATATTACCAATTCTTTGACATTCATCACAAGATAAGACAAACTTACAAGCATCTTTGAAGAGAGTAGGCCAACAAAAACCAGATTGTAGTACCTTATGTGCAGTTCTATCTCCAGCGTGGTGTCCTCCATATGATTCAGAGTGACACTTGCGTAGGATTTGTTCCTGTTCATGCTCAGGTACACAACGTCTAATAACACCGTCTACTCCTTCTTTATAAAGGTGTGGGTCATCCCAAAAGTAATGTCTTAAATCATAAAAGAATTTTTTCTTTTGCTGGTATGTGAAACTAGGTGGTATAAATTTGGCAACAATATAACTAGCATAATCAGCATACCATGGAGCAGTGCGAGAAGCATTAATGACCGCTAATTGTTCATCAGGAAAGCTATCATCAATAGGCAAGGGGTCATCAAGAACATTCTCTAACCTAGTCAAGTTATCTGCAACGGGGTTCTCAGCTCCCTTTCTATCAATAATGTGCAAATCAAACTCTTGGAGCAGGAGAATCCATCTAATGAGTCTAGGCTTAGAATCTTTCTTTTCCATAAGATATTTAATAACAGCATGATCAGTGTGAATAGTAAGTTTGGAATCAACAATATAAGGTCTAAACTTATCACATGCAAACACAACTGCTAAGAATTCTTTTTCAGTGGTAACATAATTCCTTTGGGCTGTATTAAGAGTCTTACTAGCATACTGGATAACATTCAATTTCTTATCGACTCTTTGCCCTAGTACAACCCCTACAGCATAATCACTAGCGTCACACATAATTTCAAAAGTAGATTCCAATCAGGTTGCTGAACAACAGGTGCAGTGATCAAAGCTTTCTTAAGTATTTCAAATGCTTATACACAATCATCATCAAAGACAACAGGAATATCTTTTTGCAATAAATTAGTCAGAAGCCTAGAGGTGTTAGAAAAGTCCTTAATGAACCTCCTATAAAAATCGGCATGACCAAGGAAACTTCTTATACCTTTTATGTCCTTGGGACATGGCATCTTTTCAATAGCATCAACTTTAGCTTTATCAACTTCAATACCTCTCTCAGAAATCTTATGCCCCAAGACAATGCCTTCATTAACCATAAAGTGACACTTTTCCCTATTCAGGATGAGGCTAGTGTATTCGCATCTCTGCAAAACTCGATCAAGGTTGCTCAAACAATTATCAAAGAAGGATCCATAAACAGAGAAGTCATCCATGAATACCTCGCAAATCTTTTCACAAAAATCAGAGAATATAGCCATCATGCATCTTTGAAAGGTAGCAAGTGCATTACATAAACCAAAAGGCATATGTCTATAAGCGAAAGTACCGAAAGGGCAAGTAAAAGTAGTTTTTGCTTGATCTCCCGCTGAGACAAGTATTTGAGAGAAAACAGAATAACCATCTAGAAAGTAGAAATGTGTGTGTTTGGACAGTCTTTCTAGCATTTGATCAATAAAAGGTAAAGGGTAACGATCTTTCTTAGTAGCTTTATTTAGTTTATGAAAATCAATTACCATTCTATAACCTGTAATAATTCTTTGCAGGATCAATTCATCTTTATCATTAGGAACAACAGTAATACCTCCTTTTTAGGGACACAATGGACAGGGCTTACCCAATCACTATCAGCAACGGGATAAATTATACCTGCCTCAAGGAGCTTTAGTATCTCCTTTCTTACCACTTCTTTCATTTTAGGATTTAGTCGTCGTTGAGGATCTGTAACTGGTTTGGCATCGTCCCCCAATTTCATTTTGTGTTGGCATAACGTGGGACTAACGCCCTTAAGATCATCCAGAGTATATCCAATAGCAGCTCGATGCTTCTTCAGAGTTTTCAATAATCTTTCTTCTTCTTGCTCTGACTCCTTACCATCCTCGGAACCCCAATCTTTAGAGTTGCGTTTAGTTCTTTCCACTAAGTCCCATTTGAAATAAATAGTCTTCAGCATATAAGAACCAGCACAGGAAGTATCGAGCAGGTTGCGATTTTCAAGAGAAAGCCGAGCATAAAAGTTCTAAATAATCATTTCCCGAGAGAGCTCATGATTGGGGCATGAATATAACATTGACTTAAGCCTCCCCCGAGCTTGAGCGATACTTTCTCCTTTGCGAGGCCAGAAATTATATATGTAATTACGATGACGATGAACAAGATGCATAGGATATAACTTCTGGTGAAATTCCAACTTCAATCGCTTATAATTCTAAGATCTCGTATCATCACATAGCCTATACCATGTCAATGCATCTCCCTTCAAAGATAAGGGGAAGACCTTCCTTTTGACAACATCATCGGGGATACCTGCAAGCTTAAATAATCCACAAACTTCATCCACAAATATAATGTGTAAATCGTGATGCAACGTCCCATCTCCTGCAAATAGATTAGCTAGCAGTTTCTCTATCATACCCGAAGGAATCTCAAAATAAATATTTTCATAAAGTTCAGTAGGTTGAGGAGCAACTCTTTGCTCTTCTGGTTGGGGCGAAGATGCCCCAAACAAGCCCCTCAAAGGATTAGTTTCCATAGTGACAAGTAACAAAAAATTTCAGCACACTATATAAATGTTTCCTTACCAAGTTCCACTCACCAAAAGCGCTACACTCCCCGGCAACGGCGCCAGAAAAGAGTCTTGATGACCCACAAGTGTAGGGGATCTATCATAGTACTTTTGATAAGTAAGAGTGTCGAACCAAACGAGGAGCAGAAGGAAATGATAAACGGTTTTCAGTAAGGTTTTCTGCAAGCACTGAAATTGTAGGTGATAGATAGTTTTGTGATAAGATAAATAGTAACGAGTAACAAGTAAACAAAGTAAATAAAGTGCAGAAAGGCGGCCCAATCCTTTATGTAGCAAAGGATAAGCCTGGACAATTTCTAATAATGATAAAGGAGCTCCCGAGGACACATGGGAATTATCGTCAAGCTAGTTTTCATCACGCTCATATGATTCGTGTTCGGTACTTTGATAATTTGATATGTGGGTGGACCGGTGCTTGGGTACTGCCCTTAATTGGACAAGTATCCCACTTATGATTAACCCCTATTGCAAGCATTCGCAACTACATCAAAAGTATTAAGGTAAACCTAACCATAGCATGAAACATGTGGATCCAAATCAGCCCCTAACGAAGCAACGCATAAACTAGGGTTTAAGCTTCTATCACTCTAGCAACCCATCATCTACTTATTACTTCCCTATGCCCTCCTCTAGGCCCAATAATGGTGAAGTGTCATGTAGTCGACGTTCACATGACACCACTAGAAGAGAAGACAACATACACCTCATCAAAATATCGAACGAATACCAAATTCACATGACTACTAGTAGCAAGACTTCACCCATGTCCTCAGGAACAAACATAACTACTCACAAAGCATATTCATGTTCATAATCAGAGGTGTAATAATATGCATTAAGGATCTGAACATATGATCTTCCACCAAGTAAACCAATAAGTATCAACTACAAGGAGTAAACAACATTACTAGCAACCAACAGGTACCAATCCTGGTTTTAGATACAAGATTGGATACAAGAGATGAACTAGGGTTTGAGAGGAGATGGTGCTGGTGAAGATGTTGATGGAGATTGACCCCCTCCCGATGAGAGGATCGTTGGTGATGATTTCCCCCTCCCGGAGGGAAGTGTCCCCGGCAGAACAGCTCTGCCAGAGCCCTAGATTGGTTCCGCCAAGGTCCCGCCTCATGGTGGCGGAGTTTCGTCCCGTAAGCTTGCCCACAATTTTTTTCCAGGGTAAAAGCGATGATATAGCAGAAGATGGACATCGGAGGCCCACCAGGGGGGACCAGGAGATAGGGGCACGCCCTATAGGGGGGGCGCCCCCCTGTCTACTGGACAGGGTGTGGGCCCCCTGGTGTATTTCTTTCACCCAAAAATTCTTATTAATTGCAAAAAGTTGTTTCATGGAGTATCAGGACTTTTGGGATTGTGCAGAATAGGATTCCAACGTTTGCTCCTTTTCCAGCCAGAATTCCAGCTGCCGGCATTCCTCCTCTTCATGGTAAACCTTGTAAAATAAGAGAGAAGAGCCATACGTATTGAGATATAATGTGTAATAACATCCCATAATGCAATAAATATTGATGTAAAAGCATGATGCAAAATGGACGTATCACTAACCTTGCCCGGCTATGCTATAAGCTGTTCTTGCTAAGGATCCAAACGCTCCCTAACTAACAACGCTCGCTAGCAATGAGGCCAAGAGGGGATTGAGATGCGAAGTTAATGGACAACGCCTAAACATTTTGGGAATATCTGATTTCCGTAAGATGACTTAACACCTAGGCGGACGGAGTACTACTCCTCAGTCCAGGTTTGATGGAATATTCGTCACCTCTTCTCTTCTTGTACATACTCCATTTGTATCTCACTTCCTATGGCTTCACACTCGCATAATTTTCCTATTCTATGAACCTGTGTGTGTGTGCGTGTGCTTGTGTGTGTGTGTGTGTGTGCTTGTGTGTGTGTGTGTGTTTAACAACATGTGTGTGTTAGAGAGAGCGACAGATCAACCTACTCCTACAGACAGATGCTGTGTAGGTACGATTTTAGCCGCGAGAGTCAGTGCATCCTCTCATTTCTGGGCATCCGGTAGGGATAGGCGGACAACTGCCACGCCCACTGAGGGAGTCCTGGATTAGGGGGTATCCGGACAGCCGGACGATATACATCGACCAGACTATTGAAGCGTGAAGATACAAGACTCAAGACTTCGGCCCGTGTCTGGATGGGACTCTCCTTTGCGTGGAAGACAAGCTTGGCGATCCGGATATTATATTTCCTTCCTTGTAACCGACTCCATGTAAACCCTAGCTCTCTCCGGTGTATATATAAACCGGAGAGGATGGTCCTTAGAAGGCCGATCACAATTACAATCATACCATCATAGGCTAGCTCCTAGGGTTTAGCCTCTACGATCTCGTGGTAGATCTACTCTTGTACTACACATATCTTCAATATTAATCAAGCAGGAAGTAGGGTTTTACCTCCATCGAGAGGGCCTGAACCTGGGTAAACATTGTGTCCCATGCTTCCTGTTACCATCAGCCTAAGACACACAGATCGGGACCCCCTACCCGAGATCCGCCGGTTTGGACACCGATATTGGTGATTTCATTGAGAGTTCCTCTGTGTCGTCGCTTCGAGGCTTGATGGCGTCTTCAATCGTCAAAGACACGGTCCAGGGCGAGACTTTTCTCCACGGACAGATCTTTGTGTTCGGCGGCTTCGCAATGCGGGCCAATTCGCTTGGTCATCTGGAGCAGATCGACAGCTACGCCCCTGGCCACCAGATCTGGTTCAGAAACTTGAACTACACGGCGGATATTCGTGGAGATTTGATCTTTGACGGATTCAGCCTTGTGCCAGACGCGCCAGACAGTCACGACGAGAACGGCCTAGACCCGCGGTCGGACAATGCTCAGGACATCCCCCCAGTAGTAGCCCCGGATCTAAATCCGGAGCAGGTTGCGTTGCCTAAGGACGGAGGGGTGGACCCTGCCCCGCAGGCCGCATACTCATCGGCGGTAGAGCCGAACACAGGTCTCACCTCTATGGAGGCCTGTAACCACGGGCCCCCGGACTCATATCCGGTTGTTGGTTCTGGTCCGCGTACCCTCGAGCCAGCCAAGCGAGGTTGGGCTCTGGTAATGGAGTTTACCACTGCGGACATCTTCCAGCACTTGCCATTTGGCGACATGCTGAACTCATTAAAGTCTCTCTCTCTGTCAGGAGGCTCTAGGCCGAACTATGTCCAGCCTGAGTGGGAAGCAGGCGACGAAGGAATTCGTTGCCCACCCACCACCCTCTTCATTGCCACGATCGATGATTTAACCGACGTTCTAGACTTCGACTCCGAAGACATCGACGGTATGGACGATGATGCAGGAGAAGCTCTAGAATCTCTGGGGTGCGGGACTACTACCTTGTCACACGATATATACATGGTGGATACGCCCAAGAAGGACGACATCGATAATCCGGAAGATAAAACGCCCGGGCAAAAGCCAAAAAGGCGGCGTAGACGCCGCTCAAAGTCCAGCAATTGCAAAAATAGCGACAAGAGCGCAAGAAGGGTCGATATACCAGTAAACCCCGAAGGCAATAACGACCACATGGACCCAGCGATGGAGCAGGATGAGCCAGGTCACGCCAAACCAAGTTCAGAGCAAATACCCGATCACACTGATCCGGCGGGACGAGCTCATGAAACGGCCCCAGGACAGGAACACAGTCCGGACGACGATGCATTCATCAACCCGGAAGAACGCGTGGAACGAGGCAACCTCCACCGAAAGCTTATGGTCACAGCAAGAAGTCTAAAGAAGTAGAAGCAACGGCTCAAAGACGCACAGGAAAAACTCAGTCGCAGATGGAATCAAGTGCTAGACACTGAAGAAAGATATGGCGATGATCGCCATACAAAAAGCTATCCAAAACGCAAACTACTGCCAGAATTCAACGACGCGACCGTTCCACCAAAGATAATACGACCAGGAGACCAAACATACCGCTTCACAACCACAACAGAGCGGCTACTGACACCGCGCATGATCTACGTGAGCAGCTGGATAAGAAAGCCGGTGCAGCCAGGTCCATCTATGAATTTAAAGGACACACCCCGGCGAGGGACTATGGTCACCCAAACGCTAACACAAGCCAAATAACAGTTGGGAATAAGCACCGGACACAACAACAGCCGACTGCATGCCACAACGCGCCCAGATACAGAGGGGCTGCTCAACCCCTGTGCTTCACCGAAGAAGTACTCGACCATGAATTCCCACAAGGCTTTAAACCTGCGAATATAGAGGCATGCGACGGCACGATAGACCCAGGCGTCTGGATCGAGTATTTTATCCTGCATATTCACATGGCTCGTGGGGATGACCTCCACGCCATCAAATACCTTCCCCTCAAGTTGAAGCGACCAGCTCGACACTGGTTGAAAATGTTGGAAATATGCCCTAGAGGCAATAATAAAAGTATTATTATATTTCATTGTTCATGATTATTGTCTTTTATTCATGCTATAACTGTATTATCCGGAAATCATAATACACGTGTGAATACATAGACCACAATACGTCCCTAGTGAGCCTCTAGTTGACTAGCTCGTTGTGATCAACAGATAGTCATGGTTTCCTGGCTATGGACATTGGATGTCGCTGATAACGGGATCACATCATTAGGAGAATGATGTGATGGACAAGACCCAATCCTAAGCATAGCACAAAGATCGTGTAGTTCGTTTGCTAGAGCTTTTCCAATGTCAAGTATCTCTTCCTTAGACCATAAGATCGTGTAACTCCTGGATACCGTAAGAGTGCTTTGGGTGTACCAAATGTCACAACGTAACTGGGTGATTATAAAGGTGCACTACAGGTATCTCCGAAAGTGTCTGTTGGGTTGACACGGATCGAGACTGGGATTTGTCACTCCGTATGACGGAGAGGTATCTCTGGGCCCACTCGGTAATGCATCATCATAATGAGCTCAAGGTGACCAAGGTGTTGGCCACGGGATCATGCATTACGGTACGAGTAAAGTGACTTGCCGGTAACGAGACTGAACAAGGTATTGGGATACCGACGATTGAGTCTCGGGCAAGTAATGTACCGATTGACAAAGGGAATTGTATACAGGGTTTGATCGAATCCTCGACATCGTGGTTCAACCGATGAAATCATCGAGGAGCATGTGGGAGCCAACATGGATATCCAGATCCCGCTGTTGGTTATTGACCGGAGAGTGGTCTCGGTCATGTCTGCATGTCTCCCGAACCCGTAGGGTCTACACACTTAAGGTTCGGTGACGCTAGGGTTATTAGGAAGACTAGTATGTGACTACCGAATGTTGTTCGGAGTCCCGGATGAGATCCCGGACGTCACGAGAAGTTCCGGAATGGTCCGGAGCTGAAGTTTTATATATGGGAAGTTGTCATACGGACACCGGAAAGTTTCGGGGGCTTATCGGTATTGTACCGGGGCCACCGGACGGGTTCCGGGGGTCCACCGGGAGGGGCTACCCCTCCCGGGGGGCCACATGGGGCCGCATGGGATAGAAGCCAGCCCCTGGTGGGCTGGGTGCGCCCCCCCTTGGGCCCTTGCGCCTAGGGTTGGGGGGAAACCCTAAAGGGGGCGCGCCCCCCTTCCTTGGGGGGCAAGCCACCCCTCCCTGGCCGCCCCCCCCTCTAGATCTCATCTAGAGGGGCCGGCCCCCCTTTCCCCTTCCCCTATAAAAAGAGGGGTGAGGGGAGGGCTGCAGAACCCCAAGCCAAGGCGCAGCCCCTCCCCTCCCCAACACCTCTCCTCCTCCGTACGTGCTTGGCGAAGCCCTGTCGGAGTGCTGCTGCACCAACTACACCACGCCGTAGTGCTGCCGTTGGAGCAATCTTCCTCAACCTCTCCTTCCCCCTTGCTGGATCAAGAAGGAGGAGACGTCTCCCGTCCCGTACGTGTGTTGAACGCGGAGGTGCTGTCCGTTCAGCACTTGGACATCGGTGATCTGAATCACGTCGAGTACGACTCCATCATCACCATCCCCTTGCAAGCTTCCGCACGCGATCTACATGTGGTATGTAGATGCAAACTCTCTCCCTTGACTCGTTGCTTAGATGAACTCATAGATGGATCTTGGTGAAACCGTAGGAAAATTTTTAATTTTCTGCAATGTTCCCCAACAGTGGTATCAGAGCTAGGTCTATGCGTAGTTCTCTTTGCACGAGTATAACACAATTTTGTTGTGGGCGTGGATCTTTTCAACTTGCTTGCCTCTACTAGTCTTTTCTTGCTTCAGCGGTATTGTGGGATGAAGCGGCTCGGACCAACCTTACACGTACGCTTACGTGAGACCGGTTCCACCGATTAACATGCACTAGTTGCATAAGGTGGCTGGCGGGTGTCTGTCTCTCCCACTTTAGTTGGAGCGGATTCGATGAAAAGGGCCCTTATGAAGGGTAAATAGAAGTTGACAAAATCACGTTGTGGTTATTCGTAGGTAAGAAAACGTTCTTGCCAGAACCCAATTGTAGCCACGTAAAAGATGCAACAACAATTAGAGGACGTCTAACTTGTTTTTGCAGCGATTGATCATGTGATGTGATATGGCCAGAAGTTGTGATGAATGATGAATTGTGATGTATGAGATCATGTTCTTGTAATAGGATTCACGACTTGCATGTCGATGAGTATGACAACCGGCAGGAGCCATAGGAGTTGTCTTTATTTTTTGTATGACCTGCGTGTCATTGAAGAACGCCATGTAACTTACTTTACTTTATTGCTAAACGCGTTAGCCATAGAAGTAGAAGTAGTCGTTGGCGTGACAACTTCATGAAGACACGATGATGGAGATCATGATGATGGAGATCATGGTGTCAAGCCGGTGACAAGATGATCATGGAGCCCCGAAGATGGAGATCAATGGAGCTATATGATATTGGCCATATCATGTCACAACTATATAATTGCATGTGATGTTTATTATGTTTTGTGCATCTTGTTTACTTAGGACGACGGTAGTAAATAAGATGATCCATTACAAAAATTTCAAGAAGTGTTCTCCCCTAACTGTGCACCGTTGCTACAGTTCGTCGCTTCTAAGCACCACGTGATGATCGGGTGTGATGGATTCTTACGTTCACATACAACGGGTGTAAGACAGTTTTACACAGCGAAAACACTTAGGGTTAACTTGACGAGCCTAGCATGTGCAGACATGGCCTCGGAACACGGAGACCGAAAGGTCGAACACGAGTCGTATGGAAGATACGATCAACATGAAGATGTTCACCGATGATGACTAGTCCGTCTCACGTGATGATCGGACACGGGCTAGTCGACTCGGATCGTGTAACACTTAGATGACTAGAGGGATGTCTAATCTGAGTGGGAGTTCATAATTTGATTAGAACTTAATTATCATGAACTTAGTCTAAAACCTTTGCAAATATGTCTTGTAGATCAAATGGCCAACGCTCATGTCAACATGAACTTCAACGCGTTCCTAGAGAAAACCAAGCTGAAAGATGATGGCAGCAACTATACGGACTGGGTCCGGAACCTAAGGATCATCCTCATAGCTGCCAGGAAACAATATGTCGTAGAAGGACCGCTAGGTGACGCTCCCGTCCCAGAGAACCAAGACATTATGAATGCTTGGCAAACTCGTGCTGATGATTACTCCCTCGTTCAGTGCGGCATGCTTTACAGCTTAGAACCGGGGCTCCAAAAGCGTTTTGAGCATCACGGAGCATATGAGATGTTCGAGGAGCTGAAACTAGTTTTTCAAGCTCACGCCTGGGTCGAGAGATATGACATCTCCGACAAGTTCTATAGTTGTAAGATGGAGGAAAACAGTTCTGTCAGTGAGCACATACTCAAGATGTCTGGGTTGCACAACCGTATGACCCAGCTGAATATTAACCTCCCTGATGAGGCGGTCATTGACAGAATCCTCCAGTCGCTCCCACCAAGCTACAAGAGCTTTGTGATGAACTACAACATGCAGGGGATGGAAAAGACCATTCCTGAAGTGTTTTCTATGCTGAAGTCAGCAGAGGCTGAAATCAAGAAAGAACATCAAGTGTTGATGGTCAATAAGACCACTAAGTTCAAGAAGGGCAAGGGCAAGAAGAACTTCAAGAAGGACGGCAAGGATGTTGCCGCGCCCGGTAAGCCAGTTGCCGGGAAGAAGTCAAAGAATGGACCCAAGCCTGAGACTGAGTGCTTTTATTGCAAGGGGAAGGGTCACTGGAAGCGGAACTGCCCCAAATACTTAGCGGATAAGAAGGCCGGCAACACCAAAGGTATATTTGATATACATGTAATTGATGTGTACCTTACCAGTACTCGTAGTAACTCCTGGGTATTTGATACCGGTGCCGTTGCTCATATTTGTAACTCACAGCAGGAGCTGCGGAATAAACGGAGACTGGCGAAGGACGAGGTGACGATGCGCGTCGGGAATGGTTCCAGAGTCGATGTGATCGCCGTCGGCACGCTGCCTCTACATTTACCTACGGGATTAGTTTTGAACCTTAATAATTGTTATTTAGTGCCAAGTTTGAGCATGAACATTGTATCTGGATCTCGTTTAATACGAGATGGCTACTCATTTAAGTCCGAGAATAATGGTTGTTCGATTTATATGAGAGATATGTTTTATGGTCATGCTCCGATGGTCAATGGTTTATTCTTAATGAATCTCGAGCGTAATATTACACATGTTCATAGTGTGGATGCCAAAAGATGTAAAGTTGATAACGATAGTCCCACATACTTGTGGCACTGCCGCCTTGGTCACATTGGTGTCAAGCGCATGAAGAAGCTCCATGCTGATGGACTTTTAGAGTCTCTTGATTATGAATCGTTTGACACATGCGAACCATGCCTCATGGGCAAAATGACCAAGACTCCGTTCTCCGGAACAATGGAGCGAGCAACCAACTTGTTGGAAATCATACATACCGATGTGTGCGGTCCAATGAGCGTTGAGGCTCGCGGAGGATATCGTTATGTTCTCACTCTCACTGATGACTTAAGTAGATATGGGTATGTCTACTTAATGAAACACAAGTCTGAGACCTTTGAAAAGTTCAAGGAATTTCAGAATGAGGTGGAGAATCAACGTGACCGAAAGATAAAGTTCCTACGATCAGATCGTGGAGGAGAATATTTAAGTCACGAATTTGGCACACACTTAAGGAAATGTGGAATCGTTTCACAACTCACGCCGCCTGGAACACCTCAGCGAAACGGTGTGTCCGAACGTCGTAATCGCACTCTATTGGATATGGTGCGGTCTATGATGTCTCTTACCGATTTACCGCTATCATTTTGGGGATACGCTCTAGAGACAGCTACATTCACTTTAAATAGGGCACCGTCTAAATCCGTTGAGACGACACCGTATGAATTATGGTTTGGGAAGAAACCTAAGCTGTCGTTTCTAAAAGTTTGGGGATGCGATGCTTATGTCAAGAAACTTCAACCTGAAAAGCTCGAACCCAAGTCGGAAAAATGCGTCTTCATAGGATACCCTAAGGAAACTGTCGGGTATACCTTCTACTTAAGATCCGAGGGCAAGATCTTTGTTGCCAAGAACGGATGCTTTCTGGAAAAAGAGTTTCTCTCGAAAGAAGTAAGTGGGAGGAAAGTAGAACTCGATGAAGTACTACCTCTCGAACGGGAAAGTGGTGCAGCTCAGGAAAATGTTCCTGTGATGCCCACACCAACTGAAGAGGAAACAATGATGATGATCAAGGTACTTCGGATCAAGTTGCTACTGAACTTCGTAGGTCCACAAGGACACGTTCCGCACCAGAGTGGTACGGCAACCCTGTCCTGGAAATCATGTTGTTAGACAACGGTGAACCTTCGAACTATGAAGAAGCGATGGCGGGCCCAGATTCCAACAAATGGCTTGAAGCCATGAAATCCGAGATAGAATCCATGTATGAAAACAAAGTATGGACTTTGACAGACTTGCCCGATGATCGGCGAGCGATAGAAAACAAATGGATCTTTAAGAAGAAGACGGACGCGGATGGCAATGTTACCATCTATAAAGCTCGACTTGTCGCTAAGGGTTATCGACAAGTTCAAGGGATTGACTACGACGAGACATTCTCTCCCGTAGCGAAGCTAAAGTCCGTCCGAATCATGTTAGCAATTGCCGCATACTATGATTATGAGATATGGCAGATGGACGTCAAAACGGCATTCCTTAACGGGCATCTTAAGGAAGAACTGTATATGATGCAGCCGGAAGGTTTTGTCGATCCTAAGAACGCTAACAAAGTATGCAAGCTCCAGCGATCCATTTATGGGCTGGTGCAAGCATCTCGGAGTTGGAATATTCGCTTTGATGAGATGATCAAAGCGTTTGGGTTTATGCAGACTTATGGAGAAGCCTGCGTTTACAAGAAAGTGAGTGGGAGCTCTGTAGCATTTCTCATATTATATGTAGATGACATACTCTTGATGGGAAATAATATAGAATTTCTGGACAGCATTAAGGCCTACTTGAATAAGTGTTTTTCAATGAAGGACCTTGGAGAAGCTGCTTATATATTAGGCATCAAGATCTATAGAGATAGATCGAGACGCCTCATAGGTCTTTCACAAAGCACATACCTTGATAAGATTTTGAAAAGGTTCAAAATGGATCAGTCCAAGAAAGGGTTCTTGCCTATGTTACAAGGTGTGAGATTGAGCTCGGCTCAGTCACCGACCACGGCAAAAGATAAAGAAGAGATGAGTGTCATCCCCTATGCTTCAGCCATAGGATCTATTATGTATGCCATGCTGTGTACCAGACCTGATGTAAACCTTGCCGTAAGTTTGGTAGCAAGATACCAGAGTAATCCCGGCAAGGAACACTGGACAGCGGTCAAGAATATCCTGAAGTACCTGAAAAGGACAAAGGACATGTTTCTCGTTTATGGAGGAGACGAAGAGCTCGTCGTAAAGGGTTACGTCGACGCTAGCTTCGACTCAGATCCGGATGACTCTAAGTCACAAACCGGATACGTGTATATGTTGAATGGTGGAGCAGTAAGCTGGTGCAGCTGCAAGCAGAGCGTCGTGGCGGGATCTACGTGTGAAGCGGAGTACATGGCAGCCTCGGAGGCAGCGCATGAAGCGATTTGGGTGAAGGAGTTCATCACCGACCTAGGAGTCATACCCAATGCGTCGGGGCCAATCAAACTCTTCTGTGACAACACTGGAGCTATTGCCCTTGCCAAGGAGCCCAGGTTTCACAAGAAGACCAGGCACATCAAGCGTCGTTTCAACTCCATCCGTGAAAATGTTCAAGATGGAGACATAGAAATTTGCAAAGTACATACGGATCTGAATGTCGCAGATCCGTTGACTAAACCTCTCTCGCGAGCAAAACATGATCAACACCAGAACTCTATGGGTGTTCGATTCATCACAATGTAACTAGATTGGTGACTCTAGTGCAAGTGGGAGACTGTTGGAAATATGCCCTAGAGGCAATAATAAAAGTATTATTATATTTCATTGTTCATGATAATTGTCTTTTATTCATGCTATAACTGTATTATCCGGAAATCGTAATACACGTGTGAATACATAGACCACAATACGTCCCTAGTGAGCCTCTAGTTGACTAGCTCGTTGTGATCAACAGATAGTCATGGTTTCCTGGCTATGGACATTGGATGTCGTTGATAACGGGATCACATCATTAGGAGAATGATGTGATGGACAAGACCCAATCCTAAGCATAGCACAAAGATCGTGTAGTTCGTTTGCTAGAGCTTTGCCAATGTCAAGTATCTCTTCCTTCGACCATGAGATCGTGTAACTCCTGGATACCGTAGGAGTGCTTTGGGTGTACCAAACGTCACAACGTAACTGGGTGACTATAAAGGTGCACTACAGGTATCTCCGAAAGTGTCTGTTGGGTTGACACGGATCGAGACTGGGATTTGTCACTCCGTATGACGGAGAGGTATCTCTGGGCCCACTCGGTAATGCATCATCATAATGAGCTCAAGGTGACCAAGGTGTTGGCCACGGGATCATGCATTACGGTACGAGTAAAGTGACTTGCCGGTAACGAGACTGAACAAGGTATTGGGATACCGACGATCGAGTCTCGGGCAAGTAACGTACCGATTGACAAAGGGAATTGTATACAGGGTTTGATCGAATCCTCGACATCGTGGTTCAACCGATGAAATCATCGAGGAGCATGTGGGAGCCAACATGGGTATCCAGATCCCGCTGTTGGTTATTGACCGGAGAGTCGTCTCGGTCATGTCTGCATGTCTCCCGAACCCGTAGGGTCTACACACTTAAGGTTCGGTGACGCTAGGGTTATTAGGAAGACTAGTATGTGACTACCGAATGTTGTTCGGAGTCCCGGATGAGATCCCGGACGTCACGAGGAGTTCCGGAATGGTCCGGAGGTGAAGTTTTATATATGGGAAGTTGTCATACGGACACCGGAAAGTTTCGGGGGCTTATCGGTATTGTACCGGGGCCACCGGAGGGGTTCCGGGGGTCCACCAGGAGGGGCCACCCCTCCCGGGGGGGCACATGGGGCCGCACGGGATAGCAGCTAGCCCCTGGTGGGCTGGGTGCACACCCCCCCCTTGGGCCCTTGCGCCTAGGGTTGGGGGGAAACCCTAAAGGGGGCGCGCCCCCCTTGCTTCGGGGGCAAGCCACCCCTCCCTGGCCGCCGCCCCCCCTCTAGATCTCATCTAGAGGGGCCGGCCCCCCTTGCCCCTTCCCCTATAAATAGAGGGGTGAGGGGAGGGCTGCAGAACCCCAAGCCAAGGCGCAGCCCCTCCCCTCCCCAACACCTCTCCTCCTCCGTATGTGCTTGGCGAAGCCCTGTCGGAGTACTGCTGTACCAACTACACCACGCCGTCGTGCTGCCGTTGGAGCAATCTTCCTCAACCTCTCCTTCCCCCTTGCTGGATCAAGAAGGAGGAGACGTCTCCCGTCCCGTACGTGTGTTGAACGCGGAGGTGCTGTCCGTTCAGCACTTGGACATCGGTGGTCTGAATCACGTCGAGTACGACTCCATCATCACCATCCCCTTGCAAGCTTCCGCACGCGATCTACAAGTGGTATGTAGATGCAAACTCTCTCCCTTGACTCGTTGCTTAGATGAACTCATAGATGGATCTTGGTGAAACCGTAGGAAAAATTTTAATTTTCTGCAACGTTCCCCAACAGAAAAGCCTCCTCGAAAATTCAATCGGGAGTTGGGAGGAACTCGAGGACGCTTTCAGGGCCAACTTTCAAGGGACTTATGTCCGGCCTCCAGATGCAGACGATCTAAATCACATAATCCAATAGCCCGGAGAGTCCGCCCGCAAGCTTTGGAACAGATTCCTCACTAGGAAAAATAAAATTGTCGATTGTCCGGACGCCAAAGCCTTAGCAGCATTCAAACACAGCATCCGCGACGAGTGGCTCACCCGGCACCTCGGCCAAGAAAAGCCAAGGACAATGGTAGCCTTAACAGGCCTTATGACCCGCTTTTGCATGGGTGAAGATAGCTGGTTAGCCTGTAAAGGCACCAGCGACCCCAGCACATCCGAAATAAGGGATGGCAACGGGAAGCCACGGCGTAATAAACACAAATGCCAAAACAAGGAAGAGAGCCCGGATAACAAGGCGGTCAACACCGGATTCAGGGGCTCTCGACCTGATCTGCAAAAGAAGCCATTTAAAGGCAGTAAAGAGGGACCGTGCGGTCTGAACAGAGTCCTGGACAGACTATGCCAAATTCATGGCACCCCGGAGAAACCTGCGAACCACATGCATAGAGAGTGCTGGGTCTTTAAGCAGGCCGGCAAATTAAATGCCGAACACAAGGGGAGGGAAACACCAAGTGAAGACGAGGACAAACCTCGCCAGCCGAACACTGGGGGACAGAAAAAATTCCCGCCAGAGGTTAAAACAGTAAACATGATCCACGCGACTCACACATTCACGAGAAGGCACGAACGCGCGCTTAGAGATGCGCACGATGTAGAGCCCATCGTACCCACATTGGACTCCTGGGTGTCTTGTCCGATCACCTTCGATCACATGGACGGCCAAACTAGTATTCGGCACGGAGGATCAGAGGCCTTGGTGCTAGACCCAATAATCGACGGATACCGTCTCACCCACGTCCTCATGGACGGTGGCAGTAGTTTGAATTTAATATACGAGGACATTGTCCGCAAAATGGGGATAAACCCATCCATGATTAGCCAAAGCAACACCACCTTTGAAGGGGTGATACCAGGCGTTGAAGCCCACGGCAGGGGCTCCGTCGTGCTGGAAGTAACATTCAGCTCCCCGGGTAACTCCACAAGCGAAGAACTACTCTTCACCATCACACCCTTCCAAAGTGGCTATCACGCATTGCTTGGAAGAGCGGCCTTCGCCCACTTCAATGCATCGCCGCACTATGCTACCTTACAGTCAAGATGCCCGGTCCATGTGGCGTCATCACCGTTAGCGGAATCACAGAGCGCTCCTCACACGCAGAGTAACGCGACGGACCTGGCGGCCGGACTATAAGCGGCCTCCAATATCAAAAAACATGACTGGTCATTACGACCACCAACTCGGTTAGACGAGTCCGGTAGCCCAGATACAACTGAACCAGGGCACCATACATGTAATCCCATAACGGATACCAGGGGATGTAAATATTTAATGCAGCCCCACATCTGGCTCAACCTTACTGGCAGGCCAATATCTAACACTTTTATTATCAATCGCATACTTACGTTGCACTCTCTTGCGAGTTTTCTTTTTTCACAGACAACGTTCACGCGATACCCTTCCAGGATACGGCACGACGGAGACAAAGGCGCAGACGTGCAACAGGGCCCCGTGCAACAGGTTTGTTTTTAGATTAAGCCCCTGTGTAAACCTTTTCTACTGCCTCTTGTTGTTTAACCATCCCATGGGTTCCATACCCACGGAGGATACTGCCGTTATTGGCATTTCGCCATGACAGATCAAAACACTCGTACCTGGAAATTTCGGGCTTATAATAGGCTCTCGTCAGCCTATTTTCTTTTATAAAGACCGAATACCCTCGGGAGTGTTGGGGGTCACGAGTTTGGCCGTATATGCATCAGTTCGGAATCATGTCTTTGGTCAAATGTAGGGTTTGCCCGGCTCCTGGGTTTGCCGCCTTGTGTTCCGTTATTATCGGCTAAGGCAGGCCAAAGGAGAACTACTGCGATTGTGCCCTCGTTATTCCGGATGAGCGCCTCAGTAGAGAAAGTCGAAAACTGACTGTCATGATACAGCGAGAGACTGTTCAACTACTCGAAGACTCATCGGAATCTTTAAGGATTCCTCCGCATTAACGAAGGGCCATTTCCCGGCCATGTACATACGCGCCCGTATTCGGATGCGTGCGAATGTACCAGGGGCTACATAGTAGCCCCACTGTTAGACCCCCATGGCTAAGCGAAAGTATTACAGCTATATAGTCTGGTAACCTAGTTTGACGTGTGATCACCTCCTTAATGGACCAAGATGTTGGATCAAGTGTGATTAAGCATATTTCTCGCGAACACTCCCGCATTGTATGAGTGGGGACTGAAGCCAACGACTGCTAACTTTCGGACTACTCATATCTATATAAAAACGCCCGCAAAGGGGACACAATCATACTTCCGGGCAAAAAGTATAAATATAGCCTCATAATCAAAATAAACATTGTTTTTTACAATGATTCGACTTATCATTCGAACAAGATATTCTTCAAGCACTGCGCCTCTATTAGGCGGGCACCTTTTGTGACCTGCGCCAAGTAGTGCTCGGCCAGATATTGGCCTCCCACCGGATCTTGGGTCACTATAATGGTGGCCTCCATATCCGTCCAATAGGCTTTAACGCGGGCAAGAGCCATCTGCGCACCCTCTATGCATGCCGACCTCCTCATGGCGTCAATCCGAGACACGACCCCAAGGAATTGTTGCACCAAACCAAAGTAGCTGTCCGGCTTAGGCCCCTTCGGCCAAAGATGGTCTATTACAGACCCCATTGCAAGCCCGGACAGCCTGTGGAGCTCCGCCATAGCAGCCACCTTCTCATTTAGCGGCAGCGGGCGAGTGGGAGCATTGAACTACGACCAGAAAAGCTTCTCCACTTCTTTATCACCTTGACCCTCAAAGAACTTAGCAGCGTCAGTTGTACTATTCACCATGTCCGCATATGCGTCTGCAGAACTCTAGCGCCCAGCCAGGGGAGCATACTTCAGATCCAAAAACTTCGTCCGTAGTAAGTAGGAGCCCCCAGCCACGGTTTTGTCGGCCTGTCGGAGCTCCTCCCGCATACCCCGGACCTCGGTCCGCATCTCCTTGGCGGCATTAAGTGCCTTGTCCAGGTCGACCGAACTAGCCTTATTCTCCTTTTCAAGGACTACATACCGGTCGGTGGCATTTTTCAACTCCTCAGCCATTTTGGCTATTTTTTCCTTGCTTCAGCGATGAGCAGCCTGTTCGGCTCTCAATTCTTCGGCCGCCTTTAGGGCAGCCGCATTGCTAGCCCGAGCTTATTCCTTGGCCTGAGCAAGTTCTGCTCTCAGGGTCTCCACGGCAGCAGCACCATCTACGGTACAAACACATTGCATTAATATTATACCCCTCTCGCATTTTCCTATATATCATAATAAGGGAAGCAGAGCACATACCCTGTGACTCCTCCAGCCGTTTGTTCACTAGTGTGATATCAGCATCAATAGATCCGATCTGCCTCGTTAGTTCGGCAACTTCAACAAACTGGTCGGCTGCCAGATCCTTATATACCTGCGCACATGTACATCGCAACCATTACTATATGATCCCCCGTTTGCCGCTTATGGCGGGCAACCAGAGTCTCAGGGGCTACTATCCATAGGGAGCACACCTAGCACGTGCTTCATAACCAAAAAATTGTGCATTTTTCACTACATACCTCAAAGCCTTTGAGCAGGCTTGTAAATGCCTCATTCAAACCGCTTGTAGCGGATGAAACTTTGTGAGCACCATGCTCATTAAAGAACGGTGCTCCTCCGAGAGCGCGACTCGCTCCAAAAGACCTGCCAGTACGTTTGGCCGGACACCGAACTGTGCCGGACCCTTCTCATCGCCCCCCGTGGGAGCCAAACGCTCCAGGATCAGGGCGACGGACGTGTTGGCTTCTGGCTCTGGCAGATCCGGACTCCTCCGTGACGACACCTAAGTGTCGCCTGCTTCATGAGGCAGAGAGGTGGGTGGGGTTTCACTCTCCATCATCACCAGATGAAGATCCCCCGAAGACGAACTCTGTTGAGAAGAGCTGCTCGCCGGACTGCAAAAGACGAAGTCCCAGTTATGGATCTTGGAGAAACACCATACCTTCGAATCCTCGGTGGTGTCCGGACACTTTACTTGCGGTCCGAAGAATAATTTACACATCCCTTCGAGCTTCAGGCCGAAGAAGTGCTTAATAGTCTGCGGACCCTCGGATTAAACTCCCACATCCGGAGTGGCCGACGTTTGCACGGCAACATCCATCGGATTAGCATCACTTGCATTATGCTGACAAGATTAATATCCCTCTCAATAAGCTCCCGGATGCGGTTTTGCAGTTCTGGTACATTGCCAGCAGGCCCATAATTACGTCCTACATCGGTCCGAGACGCCAACTATGACGGAGGGCCCGAGCGGAACTTGGGGGCGGCTACCCACTTTGTGCCTCTGGGAGCTGTAGCATAAAACCACCTCCGTTGCCATACATCGGATACTTCCGGGAAAGAACCCTCTGGCCATGGGGCATCAACGTTCCTGCTTATTATGGCACCTCCACACTCCGCATGTTGCCCCTCGATCATCTTCGGCTTCACATTGAAGGTCTTGAGCCATAAGCCGAAGTGTGGGGAGACGTGGAGAAAAGCCTCGCACACAATAATGAACGACGAGATATGGAGGATGGCGTATGGAGCCAGATCATGAAAATCCAACCCATAGTAGAACATAAGCCCCCTCACAAAGGGGTCGAGGGTGAGACCCAGGCCTCAGAGGAAGTGAGGAACGAACACAACGCTCTCATTGGGCTCCGGCGTAGGGATGACTTGCCCCGGAGCAGGAAGCCCGTGCTGGATATCAGCAGTCAGGTATCCGACCTCCCTAAGCTTCATAATGTCCTCCTCTTGAATCGAGGAGGCTACCCACCGGCCTTTTGCATCGTATCCGGACATGTTGGAGGATCTGGGGTGTTGGAGCTTGGGTCTTGGGTGTTAGAACTCGAGGCGCGAGAAGGAGCAGGGGAGGTGGAAAAGAGGTGTAGGCCTTGACCCCTTTATAAAAGGGATGAATATCAAGAGTCCTCAGCGTGACCGCTTGGGACTTATCTAAAATACACAGAGTCATACCGACGGTCGTCGTGGGGTCGCACATGCCCGTATTGATGAAAGACCCAGCAATAAGAGGAACACGATCTCTGCTTTGGCAGGACGTGCCAATAAAACCGCCTTGCAACGCGAGTCGAGGTGTAGCAGGAAGTGCCGGTCCGTGTTGGACCAGGCCACAATGCAAGGGCACGATGTACAAAGATTGCTAGCAGAACGGACTTATGCTATGTTCCCTACAATGGTGTGTGAGGATAATCCTGCAGAACCGGACACTATTCGTCATAGCAGATCCGGACACGGTCCACGTGTTCGATAATAACCTTGGAGTATTCGGAGAAGGAACCCGCCTTGCAATGCCGAAGACAAGACTGCGCGCCAGAATCATCGTCGTTGAAGCCTGGTTCAGGGGCTACCGAGGGAGTTCTGGATTAGGGGGTATCCGGACAGCCGGACTATATACATTGTCCGGACTATTGAAGCATGAAGATAGAAGACTCAAGACTTCGGCCCGTGTCCGGATGGGCTCTCCTTTGCGTGGAAGACAAGCTTGGCGATCCGGATATTATATTTCCTTCCTTGTAACCGACTCCATGTAAAACCTAGCTCTCTCCGGTGTCTATATAAACCGGAGAGGATGGTCCTTAGAAGGCCGATCACAATTACAATCATACCATCATAGGCTAGCTCCTAGGGTTTAGCCTCTACGATCTCGTGGTAGATATACTCTTGTACTACACATATCTTCAATATTAATCAAGCAGGAAGTAGGGTTTTACGTCCATCGAGAGGGCCCGAATGTAACGCCCTGGATTCGATGCGCCAGGTGTCCGCCAGTTATTCGCCTTTGTTGCCATGTCATTTGCTTGTGTGTTGCATTTTATCATGTCATCATGTGCATCTCATTTCGCATACGTGTTCGTCTCATGCATCCGAGCATTTTCTCCGTTGTCCGTTTTGCAATCCGGCACTCCTATGCCCTCCGGCGTTCCCCTTTTGTCTCTCGTTGTGAGCGGGTGTTAAACATTCTCGAAATGGACCGAGGCTTGCCAAGTGGCCTTGGCATACATGTTCGTCTCATGCATCCAACGGTTAACCGCGTAGCCCGAAACCCCCGCTTTCTGTTTGCAGCCCAACACCCCTCCAAAGTGGCCCAAAACCCATCCCAACCCCCTCCATGCTCTCGGTCGTTCGATCACGATCGTGTGGGCGAAAACCGTGCTCCATTTGGACTCTCCTAGCTCCCAGAATCTATATATATATATATGCCCTCCCCCCGAAAAATTCGTGGATGAAAACCCTAGATCCATCCCTTCCGCGCCGCCGGACACGTCCGGCCGCAGCCGGACACATCCGTCCTCGCCCCCGCGCCAATCCGAGCTGGACATGTGGCACCTCCGCCGCCACCCGCCGCCGCGGCCCGGCGAGCCCGCTGCAGGCCCGCGGGGCCCATCCCGCGCCGCCGCCCGGGCCCGAAGGGCGCCGCCGCCCACCAGGCGCCTCGCCCCGCGCCTGCGCCGCCCGCCGCCAGCGCTCGTCGCCGCCCGCCGGAGCGCTTCCTACGCCGCCGTGCCGCCCGCGTCCGTCGCCGCCTCTGTCGCCCCGTCGTCGCTGCTCGGCCGGCCCCCGTCTCCACCGCGCCCCCGAGCCCTCCGCCGGCTCCCGGCCGCGCCCCCGCGCCTCGCTGCCGACAGCGCCGGCCTCCGCGCCCTGTCTCACCACCGTTCGCCGCCCGCCTTGTCGTCCCTCCCGCGCTGCCGGGCTGCCTGCCCGCGCCTCCCGGTGGCCGCGCTGCCCGCGCCGCCCGACCCCGTCCCCGGTGAGCAGCCCCCTCGCCGGCGCCGCCCTGTTCCCGGCCGTCTTCCTCAACTCCGGCCGGATCTACCCCCGAGTGGATGAGAACCACCGGGAGCCGATCCAAACACGCCTCCCCGCCCTGGATCTCCTCATCCCGCTTCGTCCCGTCCAGATTTTTGGAGGTTGAAATTCCACCAAGTCCCAGATTTTCAGCATTATCATGCCATGTTCATCGCATCATAACTCTGCGCATATAGCTCCGTTTTGTGCGTGTAATACGTCAAATTGTTCGTCTCAATGAGTACTTCATTTTGTTCCATTGCACCATGTTCATTTGAGCTCATCTTGATGCCTGAATCATCGTTGCAAGAGTGCTTCATAATGTTAGTTCCCGTTTCTTAACAGAATGTGCTCATTTGTCATTTTTGCCATGATTGATGTGTGCATCCTATGAGGTTGATGTATACATGTGTTTTGAACCATGCCATGCCATCTTTACAGTGGTGTATGCCATGTATTTTTGTGATCAATGTGGTGACTAGAACAAGCATGTAAACTAGGCTTCGTGATGTTGGTGATTTTAGTCCCTGTTCTGCTGTTATTTTGATGCCATGTAAACTTGATGCTACAGAGAGATCCATGCATATTTTGAGATACTTCAGTAAGGATGTTTTGAACATATAGTTATGCTCTATCCATTCATGCCCCTGTTTGGAATTATGGAGTAGACTAGCATGTCATTTTCGTGCTCTACTTTTGTTACAAAATGTTTCCTGGCAAATTGTTTACATGTTATTCAATTTTGCCAAGGTTGTTGGAGTTGATCCTTGCATGCTATGAACTTGTTCTTGCCTTGGTTAGCTTCATAAACATGTCTTCTTGCTGATGCTATGCTTATCTTGTCATGAAATGACTTGTGGTGAGTGAATCGAGCTTGTTAAGTAGGGCACTCGTTGTTGCTGTTTTGCTAGGCTGAATCTGTTATTTCGTGATGCTATGTAAACCTGCTGCTTCAAGTCATTCTATGCATAATCTGGAGATGTTCACTAAGAGTGTTTTGTTATACATGACATTCTCTATCCATCCATGCCCCTAGTTGCATTTATAGCCTGTTGTAGCTTATTGTAATCCTGCTCCAAAGTTGCTAAATAATGTTGCTGTCAGCCTATTAACATTAAGTTCAGTTGTTGCCATGATTGTTGTTAGTGATCCATGCACCCTATGAACTTGCTCTTGCCATTCTTAGCTTCATAAACATGTATTCTTACTGTTGGTGAGTGGTACAAGCTCTTGCCATGATTGTTGCCATGTAATTCTCTGTGGTGAGTGGTACAAGCTCACCAACATGCCTACTTATCGTTGTTCCTGCCATGTATGAATCTGTATTATAACTTGCTATGTTTACATGGGTGCCATCATTTCTTCTGATCCTTTTTGGCTCATGGTCAGTAAAGGACATTTGATCTATGCATTTAGTAGATTCATGCCATGCCCTTTTTTGCCATGATAAGTTCCTGTAACATGTTGTTTGATAGCTCTAAACATTGCAACCTGATGTTATTTTTTGCGAAGTCTGAACTGTTATTTTTTACAATCTTGCCATGTGTGTTTGAGCATGTTCTAGTGATTTCTAGAGATAGCTCAGTGTTCATGTTTTGTAATGCTTTACCTGTACATCATGTCCATGCCTTTTGTTTTCATATTGTGGTACTGTAGCATATTGTTTTATGCTTGCAATATGCCTAGTTGCTGTTTTGGACGGATTGTTGTTATGACTTGTATAGAGTGTATGTGTGGAACCGTTGCTCCGTTTTGAGTGTGCTCTATATGAAACTTGCTTAGAATTGCATGTAGTTCCATATTATCATGTTGCATCCATGTTTTTGAGGTGTTTGCTTGATGTTTGTATGCATTCTGCATCAATGCCATGTTTAAGTTGTTTTGCTCATATCTTCTAGGCCGTAGCTCCAAATCTAATAAACTTTATATGTAACTTGACTAGAATCTCGTGTAGATGATCTTGGTGCATCTTAACTTGCTGTTTGACAACTTGAACATAAGGTTTAAATAGATCTGGACCAATTTCGAAATATGCATATGAGGACTTACCGGAATAGTTATATGTTGTTCCCGGCCTCATTTAAACTTGTCTGATGTGTTGCTCTTGTTTGCATCATCTCTTGCCATGAGTAGCTTCATGTAGTCTTGTCTTGCATCATGCTTGTTTGTGCATCATGTCATGTTCATGTGTGGTGTGTTTACTATGTTGTGTTCTTCTTCTCGATAGTTCCCGTTTCATTGCGACCGTGAGGATTCGTTCATCTACGCTTGGTTCGGCTTCATCCGTTCGTCTTCTTCATGGACTCGTTCTTCTTCCTTGTGGGATTTCAGGCAAGATGACCGCTACCCTGGATCTCACTACTATCATTGCTATGCTAGTTGCTTCATTCTATCGCTTTGCTGCGTTACCAATCTTTTGCTCATCAACCTCCCAAATTGCCATGAACCTCTAACCTTTGACACCCTTCTTAGCAAACCATTGCTTGGCTATGTTACCGCTTTGCTCAGCCCTCTTATAGCATTGCTAGTTGCAGGTGAAGTTGAAGATTGCCCCATGATGGACAGGATTATGTTGGAATATCACAATATCTCTTATATTATTAATGCATCTATATACTTGGTAAAGGTGGAAGGCTCGGCCTTATGCCTGGTGTTTTGTTCCACTCTTGCCGCCCTAGTTTCCATCATACCGGTGTTATGTTCCCGGATTTTGTGTTCCTTACGCGGTTGGGTGATTTATAGGACCCCCTTGACAGTTCGCTTTGAATAAAACTCCTCCAGCAAGGCCCAACCTTGGTTTTACCATTTGCCTCACCACCACCTACATTTCCCTTGGGAATAATTAACCCGAGGATCATCTTTATTATAGCCCCCCCCCCGGGCCAATGCTTGTCTAAGTGTTGGTCCGAACCAGAGCCACTTGCAGCGCCACCTCGGGGAAACTTGAGGGTTGGTTTTAGTTGTACATAGTGTTCATCCGGTGTTGCCCTGAGAACGAGATATGTGCAGCTCCTATCGGGATTGTCGGCGCATCGGGCGGTCTTGCTGGTCTTGTTTTACCATTGTCGAAATGTCTTGTAAACCGGGATTCCGAGTCTGATCGGGTCTTCCTGGGAGAAGGTATATCCTTCGTTGATCGCAAGAGCTTATCATGGGCTAAGTTGGGACACCCCTGTAGGGTATAATCTTTCGAAAGCCGTGCCTGTGGTTATAGGCAGATGGGAATTTGTTAATGTTCGGTTGTAGATAACTTGACACCAGATCCGAATTAAAATGCATCAACCGCGTGTGTAGCCATGATGGTCTCTTTTCGGCGGAGTCCGGGAAGTGAACACGGTTTCTGGGTTATGTTTGACGTAAGTAGGAGTTCAGGATCACTTCTTGATCATTGCTAGCTTTCCGACCGTTCCATTTGCTCTCTTCTCGCTCTTATTTGCGTATGTTAGCCACCATATCATGCTTAGTCGCTGCTGCAACCTCACCACTTTACCCCTTCCATTCCCTTTAAGCTTTGCTAGTCTTGATACCCATGGTAATGGGATTGCTGAGTCCTCGTGGCTCACAGATTACTACAACAACAGTTGCAGGTACAGGTTGTGCGATGATCATGACGCGAGAGCGATGCTTGCTTGTGTTGAGTTCTTCTTCTGCTTCTTCGATCAGGGGATAGGTTCCAGGTCGGTAGCCTGGGCTAGCAGGGTGGATGTCGTTTGAGTTTCTGTTTGTGTTTCATCCGTAGTCGGGTGATGCTCTTATGTATTGTGATGTTGTATTCGTGTGGCACTGTATGCCTTTTGTATGTATCCCCATCTATTATGTAATGTTGATGTAATGATATCCACCTTGCAAAACCGTTTCAATATGCGGTTCTATCCTTGGTGGGACCTTCAAGTCTCTTTAGGATAGTATCGCATATTGGGCATGACACCGAACCTGGGTAAACATTGTGCCCCTTGCTTCCTGTTACCATCAGCCTAAGACGCATAGATCGGGACCCCCTACCCGAGATCCGCCGGTTTGGACACCGACACCCGCTCCTGACCAGCCTGGCCCACCCAAAGCCCCTCCATCGCCCACACGCGCTTCCCGCCCGAAATGGTTAGCGCCGCTCCAAAGAATCGGTGCCGCATTCATGCCCGGACAGAGCAGACATGACCTCTCACTGGCGCCTGCATTGAAGGGAGAAGCGGATTCAAGAGTGATGGTTGCTTCTTCCGTCCAACTTACTCCTGGGTCTATGTGATTTGACGGCTCCTTGGTCATTATTACAGAGGTGGTAGGTCTGCTGGATGTCCCACGCTATAGGCGAAAGGAAGTACTACTAGATTACAAATTTCTCCATTCTTACAGTGGACGAGTGCAAGAGCAGTGAAAACACACAGGCTTAGTGTTTACATGGCCCACCTCACACTATCACCATATTTTCTGGACACCGTGCGACACCTAACTATTTACATAGTACTCCCTCCATTCCTAAATATAAGTATTTGTAGAGATTCCACTAGGTGGACTACATACGGAACAAAATGAATGAATCTACACTTACAATGCATCTATATACATCCGTATGTGGTTCATGGTGAAATATCTACAAAGACTTATATTTAGGAACGGAGGAAGTACTAGTATAGTACGTACTGTAATTTATTAGCGAGATAGTAAAATGCTATGAAGCTTCCAGCTTCTGTTACATGTATCTTGCATCCAAGGTTGCCCGTTGCAACATTTCATAAAATACAAAGGAGACTAACATGCATGCTGTTGCATCTCAATGATTGACAGATCATAGCAAATATGTACTCCCTCCGTTCCAAAATAAGTGTCTCAACTTTATGCAAACTTTAGTATAAAGTTGTACTACTACTAAAGTTGACACTTATTTTCGAATAGAGGCAGCTAAAGCAAAAAACGATCCATGCCGTCCCTAGTCCTTGAACCGTAAACCCTAACCATGCTTTAATTGGGTGGCAATGTTCGAGCTTCCCAAGAAATGAAGTTTGCAACCTTTCGACCATCGGATCATTTTGTGCAGTTTCACGAAAATCGAGATGAGCATCCCTGTGGCAAAGAAATTGAAGAAGCGTGATTAGAATAAGATTACTGGGACTAGTTGATGAGACATAAACACATCACAAATATAGTGTGTAGAAGCCAGTAGAGGTATGTGAGGGGCAAAGAAGTAGAGAAATATCCACATTGAGTGATGTGGGCAGCTGGAGCAGTGGTGCAAGCCGACTGTAAAGGGAGTTGTACCTGAGGGATGTCGGGACGTAGCTCAATCTTGAGGATGGCGGCGGGAGGCAGCAACTACCCACATTGCGGCTGTGAGAAAGGGATGAAGGCAACCTCACCGGCTTTGTGAGAGAGACCGACGGGGACCCCTGATCGGGACGTGCCGATCGTTGGTTTTCGCCATCGGCGACGGCGACGGCGACCGCATCTACACTAAGCATCCACCCCTTCCCCCGGCGGACGTGATCTTCCGGGATGTTAGAGATGTGGCCACAGTCGTTTTGTGCGAGAGAGTGTGTGAAGAGAGCAACCCCAGCAAGCAACCGTGTAGGCTGGCCCGTCCTGACTATGTATATAGTGGAGCGGTTTCCTTTTCTCTCCATATGAACCTATTATATTGCGTGTGTGCCACTGAAGAAAAAAACTTTATTTATAAATGACACTGCACCTACTAGTCGTTCTCTTATAAACCTTGCGCTTGGCATCTCCAAAATATTAACCTTGCGATTGGCTCTTCGCCTCTTCGGGAAGTCAAGCAATAATGGTACTGCAGTGTATATTGTTCTGTGTATATGAGACCGAATGAGTTGCTGTACGTCCGCCACGTGGGCGAGGGTCGAGGGGCGAGGGAGAGTGCGTACTATTATGTCCATTTCAGGGGGTGTTTTTTTCCAGGGACTTTTTAGTGTAGGGACTAGAAAAAGTCCCTCTCAGAGACTTTTTAACCAAACATGAGGGACTACGGACTAAAACTTGCTTTTTGGGACTTAATGAAGAAGACTCTCAAGGAGAGTCTTTTTTGGGACTTTTCCAACAATGCCCCTCCCTGCACCCATTGCCCCGCCACCCCATGGTGTTGTTTGGTTGTTATTTTTCTATATACTAGGGGTAACATCATCATTCAATAACCTCTAGGGAGGGACTAGGGACTTTTTAGTCCCTACAAACAAACAGGGAGGGACTTTTTAAGGAGTAGGGACTTTTTAGTTGGGACTAGAAAAAGTCCTAGGACTTATGAACCAAACATGGCCTCAATATGGACTACATATGGAGCAAAATGAGTGAATCTAGACTCTAAAATACGTCTATATACATCAGTGTTTCGAGTATGTACTAGTAGTTCATATTGAAATCTATTAAAGGACATATATATTCCAAACAATATGATAATCTCTCTAACCAAGGTAGTAGGGATGAGGAGTAAACGGAGGGAGTAGTAAATTTTCTCCTCGTCCTGCGAGCCACCGTGCGTGTGGGCGAGGGAGCGGGCGTAAGGCGTATAGTACTACTACTACTAAGCAAGCTTCACCTCATCCTACGAGCCACCACGCCCGTGGCGGGGGGGGGGGGCGTACTAAGCAAGCTTCTCCTCGTTCTGCGAGTTGACGAGACACATCAAAAGTACTCCAGTGTATAGAGCCTTGCCTCTAAGGTAGGCCCCACATGGTTTGCCTCTTTTTTAACATAACGCGTCAAGTCGCAATTTTTTTGTTCACCCGTGGTAGACGATCCTCCCTCCACCAAGTGGAAAACCAGTAACGTGTCAAATTACCACGTGGGCTGCCTTTTCGTACAGAAATGAGCTCCAGCATGTACCCGCGTGGGTATGGTTGGGAAAGAGATGGGAGTACGTGCGCCATGCGTGCACCTCTTCTCTTCGTGCACCTCCCCCACCTACGTGGGTGTGTGTGAGAGAGATACAAACCTAGACAGATGGCGTGTGCGTTCATGAGTGTTTTTTTGTTTTGGGGGGGGGCTTGATTTCGTGAATGTATTTGTGGCAATATGTATCGATGACATCTCAAACAAAATTATGCATGCAATGTGTGTGAAATGGAGGCCTAGCCATATCATATATAGAGGGCCGGGCGATCCACGAGAAGAGAGGGAGGGGTCATAGATATCGATAGAGTCGAAGAGAGGATCAAGTGGGTGGGTGCGAGATCGATGAAGAGAGCCATCGAAATTGTGTGTGTATGTGTGTGCAAGTCAAAGATATAGGGCGACTGACCTACCGGAACGTCAGAGGGCACATGTCAAGTTTGTGTGTGGCAAGGAGACATGACTAGAGCGCTCGATGTATCGATGTGTGTGTGGGGGAGGGGGGTTGGGGAGGGGTAGCCAGAAGCCTAACTATAGAGGTAGAACGACTCATATATGTGTTGAGAAGGAGAGACCCAGCTATGTCTTGAGGGAGATCGGTCGACATCCATACATAACTGAAGGACGGGAAATAGGATGGGACAGAGAGAGAGAGAGAGAGAGAGAGAGAGAGAGGAGATAGAGAGGGATGGAGAGGGGTAGAGTGCTGGATGGGTGATGGAGTTGCTTCTCGAAGATGGTGGGAGAGGCCTACTAGACAAACTGAGGGTGGAACTGCAATATCATCAATAAGACTGGGGATGTGTTTCTATGTGTGCCTGTGCGTGATAGATCTGTCAGGACGCATCCATGGATGATGAAGGGGAACCATGTGTTTGGTAAGCAAACCTAACTAGATCGGTAGATCAATTGTTGTTTGTCGGAGGAAGGGAGAGACATAACTAATGAGGTAGATCGATCGACGCGTGGGGAAAACGAGTGATATGGACCTAGCTATCTATATGTATAACGGAAGATTGGTCGGTGTACGTCCATTTGTTAGAGGAAAATAAGGCCCAGCGAGATGGATAGATAGAGAGAATAGAGCTAGGAGGTGGTGCGAGAGGCCCAGCTACTAGCTAGATAGGGGGAGGAGTGTGCGGTTGTGAGATCGATGAAAAGAGGGGCAAGAGTTTACACGTGTGTGGGACCGTATGAGAGACACGAGGCAAGGACACATAAAGGAGGAAATTTAAGGTGCGTGTGTATGTTGTAGGCAGGCATCGCTGGAGAGGTTTATCGATCGATGTGTGTCGGAAAGGAGTTGTGGAGACTGTGGGAGAACGACCTGAAGAAAAAAAATGAATGTGCACGATGGATATAATGCCGAGGGAGGGGGAGGGCGAGGAGGGCGTGTGCATGCACAAGAGAAAGTTAGTAGTAGCTACAAAGGTTAGAGGATTGTGTGGGTGTAAGAGACCAACAAAGATAATAATTTGATATGAAAGTGGATTCATATATTTGAATAGGATACCATAGTGTTTTAAACCACTGTTCAAGATATCTTCCGATATTCCGATAAATTGGCTGATTTATCGCTTACCGTTGTCAAACTGATAAGATAATTTGGCCGATAATTCAGCCGATATGGCGATAAATTGGCCGATATGCCGATAAACTGGCCAATTTACCCCTTATCATGGGTTGGCCGATAAGTTTCTGATAAGCGATATCCCCAACATTGTTTTAAACATATGCATGCATGAATATAACGGTGATACACGTGTTGTGGTTTTGCACATGTTATACCATAATGTGATAATGCATGGCGTTTGCAACTCATAGCTAAATGTCGAACAATCAAAACCATGCTATACATCAAACAATCTCACATTTTATTTGAATTTGTGATAATGTGTGGCATTTGTAGCTTACAACTAAATATCGAACAATCTAAACAATACTATATATCAAACATTCTCACATTTTATTTGAATTTGTGGTAATCTGTGGTGATTGCAACTCACATCTAAATACTTGTAGGCGCAGGGGGCGGGGCACCATACATAATGTGATAAACACATTATACATATGAGACATGGTTTAGATTATCAAGATCTAGCTAGAGCTTGAAATGTACTGTGATTTGAAATCAACATAAATTGGATTCAAAAAATCGAGTTCGAGTTCCTATAGTACACATAGTTCATATGTAACTCGAGACTAATCATGTGGTGTGCTGTGAAGATAATACACCAACGATGGTTTAATTTGACAATAATGATGATTGTAGATCTTATTAAAATAGAGAAATGAGTTCAAATGCTTTGACTTCAAAACAATCATTATTGTAGATCTTATTCAAATAGAGAAACGAATTCAAATTTAGTTCATATTGAAGCGGTAGTATATACGTTTGGAATGCACTAAAACGTTAATTTGAGTAGTAGGTTGCATGCATTATACACGTAGCGAAATATTTTAATTGAACATATCATGAATTCAAAGTTTCGAATGAAATTTGTAGTGCGAATTGATTTGGTACAATACACGTTAGGCTTGTCCGGAAATTTCAACCCGCACCTTGTTTGCCCGAAATATTTAAGATATATCTTTGTCTCGTTGTGCTCCGACAACACCCTCCATCTGAACCCGTGCCTTGCTATTCCAAAATTACAACGCGCGCAAAAACTCCCACCTACTATGAAATCCCGACACGCGAAATGCCCGTGATACCCCTGAACCGAAAGAACCGCCTCAAATCGGTGGGGGTACTTTCTTAACATACCCCACATTTCGGACAAGCGCATCTCTAAGCCATGGTTCCCCACTCCCATCCCATCCGCCCACCCATTCATACACCAAGGCCGCGAAAACCCACGAAGCCCCACACCCTCCTCCGTCCGCCACCCAGCCGGAGCCTCTTCCCCGACGACGTCGTCCATAGCAACACCTCGACGTCCCTCATCCACTGTACCGGATGAGGATCCGTCGTCGATCTCGTTGTCCCGCCGGTTCAGCCACCCAGTCCTCCACCTCCAAGGAGCTTCCCCGATGTTCCCCTCGTCTTTCACGCCACCTCCATTCCCACGTCGTCGTGTTCACCTGCACCACCAGAAGAGCAACATCATCACCATTTGCTCGGATGAAGCTGCGGCCTAATCAACAACACCAAAGAGGTTGTACACTAATCACCGCATTTTCTTCTTGATTCGATCTCACGGTGCTGCCGGTGCTTGATCCCGAGCCGACACGACGCGGCTCCATCCACGACTGCATCGCCGACCAT
The DNA here is from genome assembly GCF_018294505.1 of Triticum aestivum. Classification (NCBI taxonomy): domain Eukaryota; kingdom Viridiplantae; phylum Streptophyta; class Magnoliopsida; order Poales; family Poaceae; genus Triticum; species Triticum aestivum. The sequence goes on from NC_057813.1 coordinate 59,046,046, forward strand.
TTCCTCCGCGGCATCGCTCCCTCGGCGGCAACGTCCACATCAGTAGGAGCTGCTGCTGCTTTAGCTCTCGCTCGCGCTGCTGCTCTGCTCTTGCTCTCGGTCCCATGCCTGGTCTGCTCTTGCTATTACTCTTGCTCGCGCTGCTGCTCTCGCTCTTGCTCTTGCTTGCGATGCTACTCCAATTTAGCTACACTTCAATCTACTGAATCGACTTTTGGGTCAGTCGAATTTCAGGGGGTGTGGGGGCTCGCCGGAGTTAAGGAAGCACCAGCAGCAGTGGGGAGGGGGGCTCGCCGGAGAGGTACCCCACTATCTTTCTTAGGGTTCAGCATGGGGGCGGTGGTCGCCGACGATGGTGGGGCAGTGGCATGGGGATCGCCGGAGAAAAAGCTTGGCACGGGGGGCCTAGAGGGATGGCCAGGCGGCAGTGTCCCGACGGTAGGGAGTGTTTTTGGGGCGGGCGGGGCGGCGGGGGGCGGCTGTTTGGCCGATGGTGGCTGGCGGCTCAGGGGGGTGGAGGTTGAAGAAGAAATGCAGGCCCTTGATTTCCTATCCAATGGCTGCAAAATTGACTGACCGGAGATGAAAAAGTCACTCGACTGATGTGTAGCCTCACCTCTAGTGCGTTCAGTTTTGACAGCAACATTCAGTTTCGACAATTAAGTTCAGTTTCGACAGTTAAATTCAGTTTCGACAGTTAAGTTCAGAGATGAGTGGCAGATGTATTTTATATCTAGCACTTTGTGGTTATGTATTTTACATCATCTATTGGAGATGCTATTAGAATTCCACTCAGGTTAACATTGTCTCTCTTGTCCTGCTTCAGCCTCGGCGTCGTACAACTTACCGGAGCTGCTCCAACGATGAAACCCTCCATCCCAGTGGAGCAGTACCTCGGGCTCCATCTCCAGACGCCTAAGATCTTCTTCCCCTCCTCTAACAGCCAAGTCAGCAGGAGCATCCTCACCGGCGAACCCAATCACGCTGAGATCGACATGGCTTCGCCAAAGTGGTTGTACACTTGTTGCATCTCTTTTTTACTCTACATGTCATACATATTGTCCACTGAGCACATGTAGTAACGTGAAATACGATTATTTTATCCTACTATATGACAAGCAGTGAGGTACCAGGCAACTTAGCTATCCGTGATGGACTCTCTTGAACGCCTTCATTATTTATCTCTACGTATTTGAGCTGTGCATTTGTCGATGGGCCTGGGGGTTGAGCTAGTAGGGCAGTGGCCTGGGTCCAAAGTAATAGAAGTAGCACAAAACCATTTTTTAGTGTAGGCTTTTCCTTGCTCAAGCCTGCCTACGAGAATCGCCAGTGCTTGAAAGGAAAAGTGAATGAAAAACATAGGAATTGGAAAGTTTCCTATGGTACTACTTTTCACGAATTTGGTGCAAAGGAATGGAGCAAAGGAAAACTGTAGGATTTGTTCCTTTAGTGTCTCCTTGAAAGTAAAACCGTAGGAATTCTAATTTCCACTTGTTCTCCTTTTCATATTCCTATTCATGAAGCACAAGACTAAGGGATAGTAGCATAACAGCATTATAACCGTACATTTTCTTGTGGTTTGACTTAATCTCACCATGCTTCTTTGCATCCTGTGATCTTCCAATTCTTGTGAATCAAACACCCAGATTGGCAGAAATCCTGTGTTTTTAAATTCTCTGTTTTGCATGTGCATTCCTATCCTATTCCCATCTACTTCCTATCCCTACATTGTTAGAATCCTCAAATTCAAACAAGCCCTTACACAATTACTTCCGCTATAGATATGTGTCAAAGAAAACCTTGTGTGGTTTGCCCTGCTCCTGCGGCGCTGTGTTCCACCCCAGCTCAGCTGCTCCAATGACGGAAGGGTTCAACACAGCAGAGATCCGCTCTCCATACTGTCTTTCGCCACCTCAGATCTTCTTCCCCGCCATCGGCAGCCACGACAACTGCATTACCATCATCAACTGAGAAGATGACCTTGAGGACTACACGGGCCCGCAAGAGAGGTCGCACTCTTCCGTGTCTGCTTACGTTATGCATCGCTTAATATGATTACATGCTACATTATCATCGTGTTTAGCTATTAGACTCCGAGTCAGGTCCAAACTAATGCTGACTTGAGTTTTTAAATGGTTGTAGGGTACATATTGGGGCAGCAATCAGTACTATCTATCTACTATCTGGTTAATCTCGGGTGTCTACTATGAGTTTCATGTTGGGTACAAACAAACATTAAAGGAGCCATTATCTGTATTTTTTAACTAAAGCTACTATCTGCCTGCTATCATTGGTTTTGGGTCTATCCACAGTTTGCTACCATCACTCTGGATTTGTGCATGCAGTCCTTACATAATCTCACTATGTTTTATTCCTATGCATGCCAGTTATTGTACACAATGGAACAGATCATGTAGAGCAAAAGAGATGAGCATTGCGTGGCAATAAAATTTCATGCAGACGTCGCTCCATGGTGGGTGCAAAGGGAGCCCCCCTCCACCCATTTGGGATCATAATCAAGAGGAAGATAACTATTCTGAGGGGGATTCAGAAGGAGAAGACCACTCCTATTTACCCCATGAGGTCTTCGCTCTAACTTGGCATGCTGATGTTGGTAATATCATGCATATGGTGCCTTGCATTGCTTACTATATACATCAAAGATGTCATCTGCTTAGTTTAGACATGCTTTGTGTCAATGCCATCTGTTTAGTTTCTTTATCATATATGTGAATCATGCAATGCCATCTGTTTAGTTTCTTTATCATATATGTGAATCATGCAATACCATCTTGTTTAGCCATGCATCACATATGTGAATTTTGCAATGCCACCCTGGTTAGCCAGTCATCTTATATGGGAATTATATCATGGCATCCTTTATTTATTATGTGTTAAATTTTTCAACAATTTTAGTACATTCAATTACTCTTCCTGTGCATCAGCCATTCGGTACGGTCATGGAAAAATCTGGAGTGGAAATAAGGTCTTCAGAGTAGACAATGCTATCTTACGAAGCGCATGTCTTGCTGGTCACAGATAGCTCCTCAAAGGAGGATTCGGAGATAGATGACCAGTCCTATTCCCCCCCCCCCCGAGGTGCATGCTCTAACTTGGAAGGGTTATGTTGCTCATATCGTGTGTATGGTATCTTGCATTGCTATGTCATTTGCTTAGTTTAGACATGCTTTGTGTGAATGCCACATGTTTAGTGTCTAATTACCATATATGTGAATTATGCAATGCCATCTTGTTGCAAGACTTTATATATGTGCATTATGCAATGTTATCTTGTTGCAAGGCATTATATATGTGAATTATGCAATGCCATGTTGTTTAGCCAAGCGTCATATATGCGAATTATATCATGCCGTCCTTTTTTTGTATTTCTCATTGCATTTGTCAACAATGTTTGTATATTCAACTACTCTTCCTGTGCATCTGCCATTTGAATTGGTGATGGAGAAATCTGGAGTGAAAACAAGGTCTTCAGAGCAGACAATGGTACCTACTGAAGCAGATATCTTGCTGGTTATAGATAGCTCTTCAGAGGAGGATTCAGAGGCAGATGACCAGTCCTATTATCCCCCTGAGGTGTATGCTCAAACTTGGCAGGGTTATATTACTCATATCATGCATATGTTGTATTGCAATTCTTAGTTTTTACATCATATACACAATATTGAATGCCATCTCCTTAGTTGACACATCATACATGCGATTGCCCTCTGCTCACTTCCTTAGTATATAAATCATATATTCAAATTATATCATGCCATGATGTTTACATAGACAGCATGTATCTGAATTATGGCATGCCAACCCATTTACTAAAGACATAATATAGTTATATCATCTCATCCTGTTTACATAGTCATCATATTTTAAATTATGTCATTCTATCCGTGAATTATATCATGCCATCATGTTTCCATTGACAACATGTTTGTGATTTATGGCATGCCAACCACTTTAATAGACACATCGTATAGTTATATCATGTCACCATGTTTACATAGTCATCATATTTTGAAGTTTGTCATTCTATCCTATTTAGTTAGCCATCATACATGTGAAATTGTGTCATGCTATCCTGTTTAATTAGCCATCATAGATGTGAAATTATGTCCTGCTATTATGTTTGGTTAGACAACATAAATGTGAATTATTTCATGCCCTGTTTTCTTCCCTACTATCCATTGCACCTGTCTATCTTACAATGTATGTACATTCAATTACTTTTCTTGTTTATTTTCCATTTCAATTGGAGGGGGTGATAGCAGTATCTGTGGAGGTAAAAACACGGTCTTCAGAAAAGATCGTGCTACATGTCGATGCAGATAGAACCACGGTTGTACTTGCCCAAGAACCAATCCCACCGCACATAACCCAGACTTACGCAGATTGTACCCCTACCCAATTGGACAGAGAACCAGCTACACCCCTTCTAACCCCAACCCCGGCAGATAGTAACCCAGTTCCCGTTGACACAACACCGTCTCCACCATAGAGCACCCAAACACGAGCAGTTAGTAAGGCAACTGCAGTGCCCAAAGCACGAGGACCACCACTCCGAACCCCAAGTCAATGCTTAAATAAGAAGAAGAATTGTTCTCAGGTCAGGTTCTGTAGCTATGGTTCATACTACTTTGCTCTTGTATCACTGTATTTACTCATACCAACTAATTTCAAATTTGAAGTATGCAATTGAAACTCCAATGGCGCAACATGTATGTTTTAAACCTGTTTCTTTAACGTGTTTGCTGTTGTAACTTGATCTATGTTGATTTCGGTTTCAATTGAATAATAGTTATGTTCTCATGCTATGCACATTACAAGTGTTGTTATTGCTGTGTAGTTTCCCACGCTTATATTCTCTCTATGTTGCTTTGTCTTAAATAGATATGATTTGAACTGTATCTATCTTGATTTGGCAACATAAACTAGAATGATATAGACCATATAGTGACCATACTACATAGATATATGTTTGTTTCATGTTGTTATCCTGTCCACCTTACTACTGAACTGATTTACCAAAATGAGTTTCATATACTACATTGTAAACCTGTGATGTGTTTGTTTGTTTCTCTTTTAGAACGCGGATAAAATATTGGAGAAAAGTACCCCGTTATGCAATGGTAAAGGAAGTAATGCAAATAAGGTTCAAGATAGTGAGACATCCCTGTTGGTCTCCAAGAAAGCTGATAAAAACTATATTGAAGACAGTGAGACAACCACCAAAGTCCTGTCTTGATGTAGTGTTCGAGTTACTGGCTACTACTGCTGGCACCAGCTCTTCGAACTCGTTGCCTAAATCAGTTCGGCTTCTTGAGTCTCAACTTCAAGTTGAAAAACATCAATCAGATGTTATGTGACAGGAAGCCGAAGGACTGAGGAAGTCCCTACAGAATTCAGATGCATACTTTCTGGTGCAACAGCAAGTGCTAGAGGATTTAAGTGCCAAACAAGAGAAAGTTAATAAGCTTGCTAAGCATCTTGCCAGCATTATGGGTACCCAGGATATTGTTTCTTGAGCTCTTTTGAAGTGGTTTCAGTTCTGGACTTGTTTTGCTGCGGCGTTTATATGTTGCTTTGTTCCCTATATTTGCACTGGTGGCGAACTTTGATGCCCAGTGGAGGTAATATGTGTAATAGCCGTGATAGCCTAGCGTAAGTTTCTTGCTTACTTATTTCCTTATTGCCTTATTTATTTCTTTGCTTGTAGTCAGTTCAGTTCTTTTTCCGCGGTTTGCTAGTGGCCGCAATAACCTATTTTTTAAAACTAGGCCACAATAACCATGGGCTTCATATTTGTTGTAGTTACCATGGCCCTCCTATGGGCCGTAGAAACAATGGGCCTTCTACGGGTCGTAGAAACAATGGGCCTTATACGGGTCGTAGACACAATGGGCCTTCTACAGGTCGTATCATCAATGAGCCTTCTATAGGCCGTATGATCGGTTGGCCTTCTACGGGCCGTATGATCGGTTCGCCAAACATGGGCCAACAACAGACCGCATTATGGTCGTAAATGGGCTAGAGTTGGAATTGTTTGTTCATGGGTCGATCATAACGGGCCGTCATTAATCGGCCGTATTTGATGATGCTATGAAAACAGCCCAACATATTAACGGGCCACAAACGGGCCAACTGTAACCTCGGGCTGAATTTGGCCCACAAGCATAAAATGACAGTAACGGGCCGTAAGTAAATTAATGCTGGAAATGAGCCCAAGAATAAATGGGCTCTGAGAAGGTCGAAAGATAACATGGGCCGGAAATGGCCCAATGGAATAACGGACCATTAATGGGTATAAAGTGAAACACTATTCATTACGGGCCAGTTTCACCATGGGCCGTTAATGGGTATAAAGTGACACACTGTTAATTACGGGCCATTTTCACCATGGGTCGTTAATGGGCGAAGAGTTACAAAGGGCCTCATATGGGCCGGAAGACTTCATGGGCCATACATGGGCCAGAAGTTAAAACGGGCCGGAATCATATTGGACGGCCTAGATGACGCTGCTGGGCCTAATTCGGATAGGTCATACCCTGGGTTAGCGGGCTGTAAATGGGCTATATGTGAACATGCCATTAACAGGCTTTCCATGGGCCGGCCCGCCATCTTTTGACCAAGTCAAACGGGCCAGCCTATTCACAGGAATGGGCCTCTGTTGGGCCGTGCCACGTGTCGACGTATCATAGGCACCTTCTGTCCAATGAGTGGATGACATCTGTCCCAACGGTGAGCCATCACGTGTTTCCTCCAGCCAATGATGATTTTACACGTGGAAAATCCCCATTGGTTGGGGTTGTTAACGGGTTATCGGATCCCAAACCGGACCTCATAGCTTAACGGTGTTCCGTTACGGTGGATGCCACATATCGGTCACCCTTGACGAAAGCACTTCTGGGACGGGCGATTTATCGTCATGGAAGTGGACACTTCCGTGATGATAATTTTGGTAATGTCATGGAACACTTCTACGACAGCACATGTATGACTATCTTGATTCTGTCATAAAATCATCATGGATGTACATGCATGACAGAAAATGTGACCTACTGTGACAAACACGCATCATCATGGAACTGTATTTTTTTGTAGTGAAAACTATAGATACGTTGGAGATGTATCAGCATTCCCAAGCTTAATTCCTGCTCGTCCTCGAGTAGGTAAATGATAAAAATAGAATTTTTGATGTGTAATGCTGCCTAACATGTTCATCACATTTCTTTCCTTTATAGCATGGATATATGGACTTTTATATGATTCAAAGCAATAGTCTAGTTTTGACATGAAGACTTTAATACTCAAGCATACCAACAAGCAACCATGTCTTTCAAAATATCAACACTAAAGCAAGTTCTCCCTAGCCCATCATGCTCAATCATTGATCCGTTCATGAAACACACTCGAATATTAGCTACACCCAATGCTCAAATACAACCATAGTGCCCCTTAGTTGGTGCTTTATATGAGAAGATGGAGACTCAAATTCAAAATAAAAATTGCATAAGTAACAGAAAGGCCCATCGCGGAGGGAAGTAGGGATTTGTAGAGGTGCCAGAGCTCAAACCTTAAATAGAGATAAAAATTATTTTTGAGAGGCATACTTTTCCCACCAACGAAAATGACTTGGAGCATCCCAACACTTTCCATGCTATATACATCATAGGCAGTTCCCAAACAGAAAATAAACTTTATTTCGTTTTCCACCATTACTTTCACTTTCCATGGCTAACCGTATCCACGGGTGCCATCCATACCAATACTTTCCAAGAAATTTATTATTTGACAACATAAAGTAAATTCATTATTCATTTCAGACTGGGCATCCCTAGTACCTTTGTCGTACTCTCATGCAATGACAAGTGAATAAACACTCATCGTAATAATAACACATCTAGCATGGAAAATATTGGCTACCCTTTACAGCTTCGCGACTAGTAGAGCACACAAAAAAGAAATTTATTTTGAACATTAGAGATGTCACATGCAAATTTTCTTAGAACGGCATGGAAATACCACATATAGGTAGGTATAGTGGACTCATAAGGCAAAACTAGTTTAAAGGGTTTTGTATGCACAAGTAATGATCATATACTTAGTGCAAAATGAAGGCTAGCAAAAAGATTGAGAAACGACCAATCAAAAAGCGAAAAATCTCGTACCCAAGCATTAAGCATAAGTAACACCGAATAATGCACCATAAGTAGGATATAAATTTCATTGCATAACTATTGACTTTCGTGCTTGAATAGGGAATCACAAACCTTAACATCAATATTCTTACTAAAACACAATTACTCATCGACATGACTCACATATCATATTGTCATATATCAAAACCATTACTAAGAATCAAGTTTATTTTTTCCAATGATCTTCATGAAAGTTTTTATTATATCCTCCTTGGATAATTATCACTTTGGGACTATTTTCATATGTTGCTTTTGATAAGCTCAAACAAATATAAGTAAAGATCATGAGCATAAATTTTTCTTTCTCTCAAAATAATCTAAGTGAAGCAAGAGAGAATTTCTTAAAAATTTACTAACTCCCAAATAAATCTAAGTGAAGCATGAGAGCATTTCTTCAAAATTAACAAAGCACACCATGCTCAAAAAGATAAAAGTGAAGTACTAGAGAAAATCCATGGCTCTAAAAATTTAAGTGAAGCATAGGAGCAAGCATAGCATAATTTTTGGCTCTCTCAAGAGGGTGTGTCCAGCAAGGATTCAACACTTAAAACATAAATCATAACAAGCAAAGACTCATATCATACAAGACACTCCAAGAAAAACTCATATTATGTGACGAATAAAAATATAGTTTCAAGTAAAATACCGATGGTTGTTAGAAGAAAGCGGGGATGCCACTCGGGTGCATCCTCAAGCTTAGTTGCTTGCTAATTCTTTGAATATTATCTTGGGGTGCCTCGGGCATCCCCAAGCTTAGCCTTTTCCTTATCCTTATTCCTTCATCCATCGTAAGATAACCCAAAACTTGAAAACTTCAATCACACAAAACTCAAACAAAACCTTCATGAGATCCGTTAGTATAAGAAACCAAACCACTACTATAATTACTATAGTGAACCTATTCTTATTTTGTTTTTGCATTATATCTACTGTATTCCAACTTTCTATGGCAAATACTCATCAAAGAAAAAAAAATAGAATCATCAAAACAAGCACACAACGCAAAGAAAACAGAACAGTCTATAGCAATCTGAATATTTCTAATACTTCTGTAACTCTAAAAATTCTGAAATAAACTGGTGGACGTGAGGAATTTGTCTATTAATCCTCTGCAAAAAGAATCAACTCAAAAGCACACTTCTGTTAAAAATGACAAATAAACTCGTGAGCGCAAAAATTTCTGTTTTTCAGCAAGATCAAATAAACTTTCACCCAAGTGTTCCCAAAGGCCTTGCTTGGAACAAACACTAACTAAAACACAAAAAACACAGTCATAACATTAGCATAATTTTTATAACACTCAAGAACAAAAAGAAAAAAGCAAAAATAAATTTTATTCATTGGGTTGCCTCCCAACAAGCGCTATCGTTTTACGCCCCTAGCTAGGCATAACACGTAGGATCTAAGATTTGTCATCTTTGGTTCTAGATCCATAAGATGCCCTGATGATTGATTCATATGGTGGACTAATTCTTGTTCTATGTAAGTGTTCCATTCCATTCCTTAGTGGAAATTGGAATTTAATATTTCCTTCTTTCATATCAATCACGACACCAATAGTACGCAAAAACGGTCTACCAAGAATAATTGGACAAGACGGATTGCAATAAATATCAAGAACAATAAAATCTATGGGCACATAATTCCTATTTGCAAGAATAAGAACATCGTTAATTCTTCCTATAAGATTTTTAATAGTAGAATCCGCTAAGTGCAAATATAAAGAGCATTCTTCAATATTGGTAAGACCAAGCACATCACATAAAGATTGCAATTGTAGAAACACTAGCACCCAAGTCACATAAAGCAAAACACTCATAATTTTAAATCTTGACTTTGATAGTAGGTACCCACTCATCATGCAATTTTCTAGGAAATGAAACTTCTAATTCCAACTTTTCTTCAAAAGCTTTCATCATGGCATCAACAATATGTTTAGTAAAAGCTTTATTTTGTTCATAAGCATGGGGTGAATCTATCATGGATTGCAACAAAGAAATGCAATTAACCAAAGAGCAACTATCATAATCAAAGTCTTTGTAATCCAAAATAGTGGGCACATCACTAGTTAAAGTCTTGACCTCTTCAAACCCACGTTTATCAATTTTTTCAACAAGATTTTCACCCTCTGAATCATAGGGATGCCTTCTAACTAAAGTTGACTCTTCTCCAGTCCCTTTTTCATCAATCTTAAATTTACTAAACAAAGAATCAATAGAAGAAACACCAATCACTAACATCTTCATCACTTTTATGATAGTAATCACTAGAAAACACTCTTTCAAAAAATTCTCTTTTAGCTCTAAGCATAGCAGTTCTTTTCTTAATTTCATCCATAGAAACATAAAGAGCTTTAATTGATTCTTCAACTTTAGGCACAAAAATTTTCATCTTGAGAGTTTCTACATCATGAGAAATTATATCAACACTTCTAGACAAATCATCAATTTTATTCAACTTTTCAACTATTGAAGTATTGAACATTTTTTGAGTCTTGATAAATTCTTTAATATTGTTCTCAAGACCAGAGGTGTTTCTATTATTATTATAGGTGGGATTATCATAGGAATTACCATAATTATTAGAGGAATTACTAGGAAAAGGCCTAGGGTTAAAATTACCTCTATAAGCATTGTTATTGAAATTGTTTCGCGAGACAAAATTCACATCTATGGCATCACTATTTTGCTCAATCAAAGTGGAAAAAGGCACATCATTAAAATCAATGGGAGCACTTTTATAAGCATCCAACTTCATAAGAGCATCAACTTTTTCACTCAAAGAATTTATTTCTTCTACCGAATTGACTTTTTTTACTAGTAGGAGCTCTTTTGGTATGCCACTGCCAGTAATTTGCCATAATATTGTCTAGCAATTTAGTAGCTTCACCCAAAGTAATTTCCATAAAAGTACCCCCCGCGGAGGAATCTAAAAGATTAAGAGAAACAAAATTCAATTCTGCATAAAAATTTTGTATGATCATCCAAAGATTTAACCCCCCGAGTTGGGAAATTCCTTAGAATCAATTTCATCCTTTCCCAAGATTGTGCAACGTGCTCATGTTCAAGTTGCTTGAAATTCATGATCTGGCTTCTAAGGGAAATAATTTTTATGGGCGGAAAATACTTAGTGATAAAAGCATCTTTGCACTTGTTCCAAGAATTGACACTATTGCGAGGAAAAGAAGAAAACCAAATTTTTGCATGATCTCGCAAAGAAAATGGAAATAATTTCAACTTCACAACATCATTGTCCACATCTTTTTTTTGGCATATCACATGATTCCACGAATGTGTTAAGATGGGACATGACATCCTCATTAGGAGTACCGGCAAATTGATCTTTCATGACAAGATTCAGCAAAGCAGTATTAATATCACAAGACTCCGCACTAGTGGCGGGAGGAGCAATCGGAGTGCTAATAAAATCATTGTTGTTGGTATTTGAGAAATCACACAACTTGTTGTTCTCTTGAGTCATGATGACTATGCAACAAGATTGCACTCAAAAACATATCTGACGAGAAAACGGTGAACGACAAAGAGGGCGAATAAAACGGTAATTTTTTGTGAAGTGGGGGAGAGCAAAACGAGAGGGAAATGGAAAATAATGTAAATTGTGAGGAGATGAGATTTGTGATTTGTAACCTGGTTGATGTTGAAGATCCTCCCCGGCAACGGCGCCAGAAATTCCTTTTGATGTCTGTTAGAACTATGTCGGTATTTCCCCAAAGAGGAAGGGATGATGAAGTATAGAGACGGTAGGTATTTCCCTCAGTGATGAGACCAAGGTTATCGAACCAGTAGGAGAACCTTCTCACACCACGTAAACAACACGTGCTAACAAATAACAAATACTCGCAACTCGACATGTTAAAGGGGTTGTTAATCCCTTTCGGGTACGGCGCCTGAAGATAGGCAAATAATGTGAGGTAAAAGTGGTAGATAGGATAAATAGATCGCAATAGCAAGGTATTTTTGTATTTTTGGTTTAATAGATCTGAAAATAAATGCAAGGGGAAATAGATCACAAAGGCAAATATGATGAAAAGAGACCCGGGGGCTGTAGGTTTCACTAGTGGCTTCTCTCGAGAAAAATAGCAAACAGTGGGAAAACAGTTACTGTTGGCAATTGATATAACTTCAAATAATCATGAAGATATCCAGGCAATGATCATTATATAGGCATCATGTCCAATATTAGTAGACCGACTCCTGCCTGCACCTACTACTATTACTCCACACATCGACCGCTATCCAGCATGCATCTAGTGTATTAAGTTCATGGGAAAATGGAGTAATACAATAAGACCGATGACATGATGTAGACCAGATACGTTTATCTATTGCGAAGATATAGATCTCATCTTGTTATCCTTAGTAGCAATGATACATACGTGTCGGTTCCCCTTCTGTCATTGGGATCAAGCACCGTAAGATCGAACCCACTACAAAGCACCTCTTCCCATTGCAAGATAAATAGATCAAGTTGGCCAAACAAAACCCAAATATTGGAGAAGAAATACGAGGCTATAAGCAATCATGCATATAAGAGATCAAGGAAGACTCAAATAACTTTCATGGATAAAAACATAGATTTGATCATAAACTGAAAGTTCATCGGATCCCAACAAACACACCGCAAGAAGACTTACATCATATGGATCTCCAAGAGACCATTGTATTGGTAATCAAGACAGAGAGAGGAAGCCATTTAGCTACTAACTACGGACCCCTAGGTCTACAAAGAACTACTCACACATCATTAGAGAGGCACCAATGGAAGTGGTGAACCCCTCCATGTCAGTGTCTAGATTGGATCTGGTGGTTCTGGACTCTGCGGCGGCTGGAATTGATCGTCGACTCCCCTAGGTTTTCTGGAATATTGGGGTATTTATAGAGCAAAGAGGCGGTTCAGGGGGCACCCGAGGTGGGAACAACCCACCAGGGCGCGCCTGGGCCTCCTGGCGCGCCCTGGTGGGTGTTGCTCCCCTCGAGCCACCCCCAGGTGCTTCCTTGGACCACGGGATGTTTTCTGGCCCAAAAAAATCCTCCAGGAGTTTCGTTGCATTTGGACTCCATTTGATATTGATTTCCTGCAATGTAAAAAACATGCAGAAAACATCAACTGGCACTGGGCAGTGTGTCAATAGGTTAGTACCAAAAAATGATATAAAATGACTATAAAATGATTGTAAAACATTCAAGAATGATAATATAACAGCACGGAACAATAAAAAATTATAGATACGTTGGAGACGTATCAATTTTACATCAATGACAGTGGCCTAATGCTAAATATGTATCTTGTTCATTATATGACAGTGGCAGTGGCATTTTGTATCTGCATTTTGCATCAATGATCATCATGTGGATGTTTAGATCAGGGTTCCATTATTTACTCCCATAAAAGAACATATTTTTCTTTGTTTACTTGACAAGTTGACATGCCTCTTTATAGATCAGTTAGGTTGTAGAATTTGTGTAAGTATATTAGATCACTTGCCATAGTTTGATTGGCATTATTATCAACTTGCTTGTTATTATTGTTATGATCGGCATTAGATCATTTGCCATACTTGGCATACTTTGATTGGAATTATTATCAACTTATTTATTATTCTTGTTTGATTAGCAAGGCAATATTATCAACTTACAAATCATTTTCCAACTTGCAACGCATAGCAAAGATGGGCATGGATGCAACTTACTTGTTAATCTTGTTTGACATGTGTGTTTGGTTCTTGTCAGAACTAAGGAAATTTTTTGTTGGCACTAAGGAAATTCTTGTTTGACATGTGTGTTTGGTTCTTGTTATATATATTTGTAATGATTGGCATTACATTGCCATGTGTGTTTGGTTCTTGTCATAATAACCTATACTTATCATTATTTTAAAGTTCCAGCCATGACTAGCTGGAACAACCAATACCAGTCCTCGTGGAACTTCGCGGCCTATGATGAAGTTGACAAAGGCGAAGCGAGCACCAACCAGGTAAGATTACAAAAACATCCATGAGCATTGCAAAGACACGCATACATACATATATCATCTAACCATTCTTTATTGATGATTTCAAATATTTAACTTGCCAGGCGTATGTACGAGACCCATCTCCAGAACCGGTCCAGCAGCAGCTACTGGTACGTGAAGTGGACATGCTCAGCCGTGAGCTTGTCGCGTCAAAGGGGAGTACAATGAAGCCACTTAACGAGTTGAATAACTCCCTGTAGAAAGAGAAGAACGATATGATCGACGAGATCTCCGATCTCTTCGATAAGAAATTGAAACTCATCGACCAGAAGCAGCTACTGGTCACCGAGATCAAGTCTATGAAGAAGGAGATACGGCTCCTGAAGGCCGAGAGGGAGGAGCTGAAGACTTGCAAAGTCTATTTCATGAAGGAGGGAGAGAGCAACAGGAACAAGTTGCGTGAGACGAGGATCATTCTTCATTGTAGCTAGTTAGCACGCTGATAATAAGTTGCGTGAGACCGATGACAATACTTTTGCTTGTATATAGAGCTAGCCACCGGATAACTTTTGCTTGTAGGTAGTAGCAAGCTAGTTACTGAAAATTATAGTAATAGCTGGATATATTTTGTGGATTGGAGACTTACCACTAGAAGTTTAAATGACTGCACATATACTAATCGCTGGGCATATTTTTTTATTGCTGAAAAGTACAAATTGCTGGTGTTGCCTCACAATAAACACCATAGATAAAATAATATATTGCTGGTGTTAGCCAGCTGGACGCCATCGGTACTAAAATACCGCTGACATGTCTGCCAACACCACCACTAAACTGTTTTCACTAGCGCCATATTGATGGTGTTGGGTCTCTATGCCAGCAAGGCACTTTTTTTGTCACGCCATAGCTAGGCTTTTTTCCACTAGTGTGTGTCGGTTCTCTTTTTCGGCCTCAACATCTGTCCTATATGGCACTTCTAACATAGCACCATGATACACAATCGCAGAATTTTGAAATATGGTTCCATGGGAACCCCCTTATGAATAATAAATTTAAAAAATAACTAGAAAAAACTGAATCTTTTTTGTAACATATATAGCCAACCGATATACCTGTGTATGAAGTTTCACGAAGAAATGGCATGCATGTTATTCCAGGAAAAAATGACAAAATTGATGCTATAAAAAATTGTTTGAATGAATAGTAAGATGTTGATTGTATTTTCTTCATCAAGAATATCACATGTGTGATTCCCTTACGGAGTTTTATACACGAGTGGAATGGGGGACCAAGTTTGATACCCAAAACTTCAGAATTTTCTAAAACTTTTTTTTTCTGATTTTACTGTTTACGTGGGCGCTCGTGAAACCATGTTCACATTTGCATTTTTGCATCGTACGCGTTATTATTGTGCTTGCTCTAGTAACCAGGGCCATTTCTCTTCCCGGGCTTCGAGCTTCAGGTTTTGGGGTAAGGACAACTCCACCGCGCGACCCCATTTTGTGCGGTCCCGTTTGTTCGGGATAAAATGAACAAATCGGGCGGCACATCGCGCGACTGCCCGGACCCATCTTGTTCGTTTTGTGTCCGGGCCAACCCATTTCGAGCGCAAACTTGCATCGGGTTTGGGTCGTGGCGGACGGCAAACGGACGCGCGCTCGTCTGCGTCGGGGCCGCGTGGCAGGCGACCACCTATCTCCCACCCGCCAACATCAATGCGCACGCGCGGGTGGCCCCACCTGTCATCCGGCCATTGAACGGTCGCCGTTCTTCTTAAATGAGAAGCCGTGGACCAGTCGTCGTCCACACTTTCCACTCCAGCCCCTCTCTGCCCCCTTCCTCAAACTAGCCGGCCGGCCGCAGCCATGGGGCTATGGAACTACGGCCACAAGGGGAAGCACGACCACGAGGCCGGCTCCTTGGGACGCCGCCGCGGCTCCGTGAAGAAGGAGGACTCCGCGTCACCGTCGCACACCTCCCGTCGAGCCCCCGCCCCGACCCCCTTCACCATCGCCTCTAGGCCCGCTGACGAGCGCGACTGGCAGTACCTCAACACCGATGTGTGTCGACGCTACTGGGAGACGAGGACGCCCGTCCCGTGGAGCGACGTCCACCTCCCCAACAATTGGCACCTCTCCGCCGACCGGGTCCCGATCCCGCCGGTGCCGACGAGCGGTCGTGCACGCCGTGATGAGATCGAGCGCCGCCGCCGCCTCCTCCCCGACGACCTCTACTTCGACGATAGGTACACCCCCGATTCCGGCCTCTGGGACACCTGGCTCCAGGACGAGCACGACACGCGGCACGCGTCCTACTTCGCCAACACGGTGTCGGGGCCGCGGCAGCCACGTCGGGAGGTGCAGATGTACGGCCTCACGTCCATGCCGTCGCCTTCCCCGTCTCCGTCACCACCTCCACCTCCTCGCATGACAGCGGAGGAGGAGGCCCGGCTCATGCAGCGTGTCATGGAGGACTCCATGAACACGCATGATGAGCGCCAATGGCCGGGCCTTGAGGAGAAGATGACCCTCTCTGCATCCGGCGACGTCGCCATCCCCGAGCTGGATATGGTGGCGGCGGAGGAGCCGATGGAGGACGCGCCGGTGGCCGCGTTTCACCCGGATCTGGTGGGCCAACACTAGAGCTGGTCGTGCATGGCCCCGGAGATGGCCGACGCCGTGGGGGGCGTGAACTGGTGGCCCACGCCGCCGCGGTCGCTGGAGCGGGAGGCCTCGCCACGGAAGAAGGTGGTGCAGGCACCTCCGGCCTTCCAGCCCGCCCCCGTGTACCACGCGACCCCGTCCCACCTCTGGACGCCACCTGCCTACGTCGACCTCGTCAGCGACGACGACAACACTGGCGGCCACTGAAAACGGCGACGGCTACGGCAAAAGCGCGCGGGCGACATTTTTTATTTTGTTTTTATGTTAATTATGGCGCTGGACCGTTAAGTGAACTGTTAAACTGGGCCGGTTTGTGACCGTGACCCCTAACTATGTTTTATGTTTTTTTAACTGCGTTTATATATTTATTTAGTCATTTTATTTACGTTTTTCTGTTTTTTTAATCACATCCACACAGACATGATTTGAGATGCGGTCGCGAGGTGGGGGAACGCATAATCCAACGGACAAGACCAGACACGGGCTAACCTATTGCCGCCGCAAAAGAACAAAGCCAAACCGAACGTCAGTTTGGGTTTGTGCAGTGAA
Source organism: Triticum aestivum (assembly GCF_018294505.1). NCBI lineage: Eukaryota > Viridiplantae > Streptophyta > Magnoliopsida > Poales > Poaceae > Triticum > Triticum aestivum. The sequence goes on from NC_057813.1 coordinate 59,063,441, forward strand.
GTTGGGCTAACAGGAGCAAACCGTAGATGGGACGAGTGGTCGCTCCTCCAGGAGTCTAGAGGCATAGTATCACCCGACAACAAGTGCAATGAGGCAGCCGGTATGCGGCCAAGACGCATGGACCACAGAGGACAATAACGACGGGCGGCCAAGACGCATGGACCACGGAGAGCAATAACGACGGATGGCGACCGAACGAGCAGGGGCAGTGGTCACTCGCCAAAAGCTTTACTGTACGAGGAAAGCGTGCCAACGACGTTGCCGAGACAGACCGTAGCGATGGGCAACATTTGCACATGTGCGACGGCCATCTTCGTGTTGCCCCGACCGTCCGGCGTGGCCGCGGTGCAGGACCAGAGCCAGAAAGGCATGGAGATACTTCACGCCACAGCCGATAAATGCTTGGGCCTCTTGCTCTTCCAGATCCGCCACGCTTCCGGCTGTACGTGCGACCGCTCCGCCATCGCAGCTGCCATTTCGGTGACCACTTTGGCAGGTGCCACACAGTCCCACCGTCCTCGGTTTGTGCTCCGGCCGATCGGCGTGGCCACGGCGCGGGACCAGAGCCAGACAGATCTTGTTGCCGGCCATTAAATTGTTGGGGACACAGATCTCGCCATCTTCCTCTGCCTCCGTCTCTACCAGGACCTGTCCCAATATTGTACAGTACGTGCGACAATTAAGTCACTGTTTTCCTCGGCCTCTCTCCGCTGCATTCCTTTGATGCATCTACCTTTCCGCTTTCAGATACATCTACCTTTCCAGTTTTTGCTTTTGCGGCGTAGTATCCCCACTTACTTCATGTAAAAAACAAACTGCTTTGCCAATTGATTCCCTTAATTATTTACCCACTTTTTTTTTACAAATGAAGAATATCATTGACTCAAAATAAAGTATCAGGTGATACAAACGCAATGAACAAACACGTCACTTCTGCATAATTAGGATCCACACAGCTAACACCAACACATATAAATAAACACACTTACAAAGAGCAAAGTCATTCAAGATCAAAGTTATGCCTAAGCATGTAAAAAAAAACTAAAGCAATCGGCAAACTACCACAACGACCATATTCGTGTCAATCATCTTTTGACACCACAAGGGCAACGAGATTCTTCAACCGCAACTCTTATATGAATGGAACGACCCTCAAGTTCAGCCATCACCGGATCCAGCTATCAAAGGCCGGATTCTAGGTTTACACCCGACAGAACAAGTCTGGGCATATTTGAGCAATGCCTTCAACAAGGTAACGACAAAATAAATAAATCTATTGGTAGGTATAACCAACTCGAGCCAGTCCTAAAATTTTCACTCTGGAGCTCGAGACCGGGTACTCGAGACACTGCAAAATCCATCTATTATATAATTAAAACATAATATAAGTAAACCAAGCCTCCACGTTAATCCACATATGTTAAAAATATATCATCCATTGATCTGGATTATAGCGGTTGAGATTAAAACATATAACAAGGTTACGCAGAACAATATTAGGTGCAATTTTTAGCATACGACACGTTCGAGGTATAACCCAAGCCAAATAACACGATCTGGTCCTATCGCAAACACACAGGAGACCTTATGTGAAAATACAATGGAAACACACACAAAAGAAAAAAAACAATCTACTACAGAATCGGTAAGGTATAAGAAAAAACAGGAATCCTTGCAAAAGGAATAAACGATCCCTGATGGAATCATATCCAATTCAACCTTATTTAAAGTCTGAACTCTACGCCAAACAAAAGTTCCTTCCAGCTGGTCTCATCTTCATCACGCCACCACACGCGACTCCGGCTGTCCTTTCTTCTAGGGCTTCATCCTCGAGATAGATTAACTCATTACTCATGGCTTACAACAGCATGGGATCAGATTTCTTCGTGGAGGTTGACGATGGCTTCAAGCCTTCAACGAGGCGTATTTCTTTCTCAGGTGATCAATGAAATCACGTCAGGGTCGCGCAGGTTGGCCATGTATTGGGATCTCAAGACGTACGGTGGAGTCTCCTGTCCATTGCGACATAAATCTTACCCAGTAATGGCCTGCGACATCTGGGCACCCAACAAATCAATGAAAGTTCAGTCCTGCAGGTCCTGTTACACCATGCGCATCCCCTCTCCATGAGATCCTTAGATTCCAAACTCCATCAATTGACTAGATCGATCTAAAAGAAGACAACTATCCGATCCGGGTTATCAGTTCATCACCAACAATGTTCTCTACTATCTTAATCTCCTGCACTTGACAACAGATGATTGGTTCAGGGGTGGATCTGAGTTAATGACGCAAGGAGGAGTGCAGCGGCCATGCAGCGCTAAACATGAGCAAGAATCCTTTACATACACGTAATCAGGTACTCATCTCTCCTCACCCAGCCCAAGGATTTTTTGCACGCGCATCATAGTACCAGTAACATATCCATCAACATCTATTCCTGGATGGGGTCAAGAGGGCCGTTATATTTACATTTTTCTCTTCAAATATACTTGGATGATCCTATTAATAGTGATTCTAGGGTTCCGTTCGGGCAATATACTGAAGTATAACGCCAAGGAGTATAGCAGCCATGGTTGACGAGATGGAAGGAAGAACCGTGTGCATATCTCTCGCTGTCTCGCCTACAAAGGCGTTCATCTCTCACATCACACAGTCTGACGATTCTTTGCATGTGCATCTTCATTAGCAGTAAAAAAATCCATCAACCATTATTCCTGGGGTGGGATCAAGAGAGAAAGCGTGGCTATATTCATGTTTTTATGTTTTAATATACTTGGATGATCACATCAGTGGCCATTCAAGGTTTCAGTTTGACAAAGCAAAGGCAGCTCGACTCAATTTTTTTCTCCATATATGATAAGATCAATTCCTATGCTGCAGTGAAATATGGAGCGGCTGGAAGTCCTGTCTCTACAATTCTAGCATTATATGCCTAAATCCTCAAGAACTTCCACCCAGACACCAAAGATGGAAAGAAGTACTGCATCACATCCACACAAGGAGACAGAAACATGCAGGGCGGATCAAAGGCTCGGCACATCCAGTAGGTGCGTAAGCATCCAACAAATCAATCAAAGGTTATTAAGATATGAATGCCCTATATGTGTTTGTGTTTCTACATCTGAAAAAATCTTAATTTCTGACAAACTTAATGTGCACATCATCCACAAACAAATAATTACTTTTTGAACGGAGCGCGAGAACAATGGGACATCCAGGAAGAGGTAACAAAGCAACTACGTCCATCCACGTAAACAAAATAATCGACACTACCATTTAGTCGGTGGAAATAAAGAACATGCTAGGTACGAATTCTAACAGAAGAAAGAAATGCCAAGACAAAGAACTCTACAAAAAAGCTAAATGAAACCGGTTTGTATAGGAAGTCTATTGTAAAAAGCATTTTATTTATTTATTGATGATTTGACGTGAAGCAACTTTAAACCAGGCACTATTCAGATCCCTACGTATTACATTTGCTGACATCACCAATGATATCAGAAAACATGTTTATTTTACAGCAAACAATTTTGCTTTCCCTCTTCAGATTTTCTCTATCATGGCTCTAAATTAGGTAATTCAGTGCTATGAGTTCCAACACATGTAGACTCGATAAAAGTTCAAATGCATGTTACCAATGAAGGAAACATTCTTCGCTTTAATTTTGATATCATTTTATTCAATGTTAAAAAGGAAATATACTATTTTGAATAATTGGTCACTTCCATTAATCACGCGGTAATTTTCATTAATCATAAATATTACAAATGTATACAAAATAAATGAAAATGATACCTCAGATTATTAGCATATATACATCGATTGTTTGGATGTACATTTACTGTGGGTTCGATGGTAGGAAAAGTGGATAACAACAGTACAATGGAGACGTGTGGGCACATGCGTTATTCAGTAGTCATCAGCGGAGTTGAAGATGGTCAAAGTATAAGAAAAGTTGTGAGCTGAGAAGAACAATAACTTTTTAAGGCCCACGTACATGTCATGAATGATATCTGGTATGAAACTCCCAACAAATGGATGCCAACACATTACGTGTGCAACAAGAAAATTTATGTACTGTTTAGTTTAAATACATACACCAATATATGGTTTCACTTTCACACCGACCACAATGCCTTGGGCCTCTAATTTCATGTAATTAAGCTCCTCGCTAGAAGCATATTATTCCCACCAGAGTAAAATGATGTTTTCTCAAGATGTAGCGGCTAAATTTAATTTATTTGTTTTGGATGATATATTAATATTAACACAACGGTAGATTAAATCCAGTAACGGTTGGTGTGTATTAAACGGAGAATAATTGGTTGACACCTATAAAACTAAAAATAATTTATTTTCTTCTACCAACCCTAAACTTGTATAAGTGGTCAATTGAAGTGTCAAAACGAACATAATACATATGTGAAAAATCTATATATAACAGTATACAAAAAGCTAGCAGCGCAGATGCATTGGTCAACCTGATAGTTTAACATATGAATCAGAAAGAAAAATAAGTAAAAAAAGATGATTTTGATATGTACCGTCCTACCAATTCCATAAATTACTAAATTTGAAAACATCTTCCATGCATCCATCATATAGTATATACAACCAATAGTAATAAGAATATCAAGATGGTGGGGGACAAATTGATCACCAGGATCATGTATATTTTGATTTAACTCATGATGAAACAATTCACAGAAAGTGTTGTTGGAGATAGATATTGCTGGAAGAAGAGTGGAAGAGGGTAAGCTAGAGATACTCAATAAAGTATATGCTTTCTCATCTCAAGTCACAATCTCCATGGCCATCAACTTATATTATCAGCCTTGCCAAGAAACCAATAAAACTATTGGAAAGACATATATTTGAAGTGTAACCATGTTTTCGCAATAAATGTGTTTTGGCTATATATTTTAATGATAGTACCTCACACCACAACATATGTTGAAGAGAAAATAATATTATATAAACTTAATGCACCGATTCTATATCAATATATTGTAAACAAAACACTCTCAAATTAAACTATGTATTCAGTCTAGCCGCGCAAATGCGCGGGTTACCCCACTAGTTTTCTCTATTTTACGACGTTTCACTTGTGTCATGTATAACCCTTTTGCGTCATGGAAAACACGTTGGTGACGTTTTCCGGCCGTCACCCCCATCGTCATCGATGTCCGTTTTCGGTGACGGCCAGAATGTCACGTATTGTAGGATTGAAAGTATGTCTAGTGGGGGTGATTAGACTACTTGACCAAATAAAACTTAACCTTTTCCCAATTTTAGTTCTTGGCAGATTTTAACAACTTACCACAAGTCAAGTAATCAAGCGAGCATGCAATGAGTATATAAGCAGTGGAAAGTAAAAGATGCAACTTGCAAGAATATAAAGGGAAGGGTTTGTAGAGTGCAAACGCAATTGGAGACACGGATGTTTTTGACGTGGTTCCGATAGATGGTGCTATCGTACATCCACGTTGATGGAGACTTCAACCCACGAAGGGTAACAGTTGCGCGAGTCCACGGAGGGCTCCACCCACGAAGGGTCCACGAAAAATCAACCTTGTCTATCCCACCATGGTCATCGCCCACGAAGGACTTGCCTCACTAGGGTAGATCTTCACGAAGTAGGCGATCTCCTTGCCCTTACAAACTCCTTGGTTCAACTCCACAATCTTGTCGGAGGCTCCTAAGTGACAACTAACCAATTTAGGAGACATCACTCTCCAAAAGGTAATAGATGGTGTGTTGATGATGAACTCCTTGCTCGTGTGCTTCAAATGATAGTCTCCCCAACACTCAACTCACTTTCATAGGATTGGATTTGGTGGAAAGCTTATTTGAGTGGAAAGCAACTTGGGAAGGCTAGGGATCAAGATTCATATTGTAGGAATTGAATATCCTGGTCTCAACACATGAGTAGGTGGCTCTCTCTCAGAAAATGAATGCTGGAAGTGTAGGCATGTTTTGATGGCTTTCCTCATGAATGAGGAGAGGGTGAGGGGTATATATAGTGTAACATCCCAAATTTTCAATTTGGAATGTTATACATAGATCATCATTGCATATCATAATTTTGTTGCATTGTTGGCTCGATCCTAGAAATTCCACACAACTCAAGGACCCACGGAGAGAGTTGGGGATTTCGTTATTTTCTTATTTGAGTTTTCTCAAATTTTGAAAATAGGATCATTTGATTTTATTTATTTTATCTTCAATTATTTCTACTACCAAAAAGTCAGAGAGGGAATAAAATGACTTTCCCAAAATAAAGAAATAATGAAGATTTAATAAAAAAATCAAATAAGATTTATTTTGGAGTTTTTCACCTTTTATTTGAATTTAGTAAAAATGCACGTTTTTCAAAAATGCATTTAGGCCCCAAATAAAAGTTCATCTTGTCCAGCTTGATTTTAGAAGCCGGCAAAAATTTATTTCGGGATTTTTGGAGTCCATTTAGTATTTATTTTTTTCTTTGTTCTGCGCGGAATTATTTTAAAAAAAAGGCGAAACGCCTCTGGGCCGTGCCCGAGCGGGACTCCGCTCGGGGGGCACTATATAAAGTGCCACCCCGGCGCCCCCCTAGGCCCAGCCGCCCCGCCCCTCCAGCCCGCCAGCCGCCGCCGGCCCACACCCGCGCCGAACCCTAACCCTAACGCCGTCGCCGCCAGATCCGCCGCCGCCGCTAGCCGCCGCCGCCGCCGGAGCCTCGCCGCCGCTAGCCGCCGCCGCTCGGTTTATTTTTTTGGTTTTTTTTATTTTAGATCGATTTTTATTTTTTTCGGTTTAGTTTAATTAGCGAGCGTTCGCTCGTTCGTTCGTTTTAACGAACGTATTGGTCAGATTAGTTTAGTTAATGAACGTTCGTTCGTTAACCCATTCGTCGTTTTTCTTTTTCTCGGATTTAATCCGCGATTTTTCTGACCGCGATTCCCGATCTGATTTTCGTTTTAGTTTAACTTTTCGCTCGTTTATCGGAATCAGGCGATTCAAGCGCCTGGAGTTTCGTCTCGAAACCCTCTTTCTGAATAATCAACTTAAACACGTTTTTGCTTCTGTAAAATTTGACTTAGATCCAGATTAGTAGAACAAAGCTGTTTTCTTTCGCCGTTTGACTTTCGTTGCTTTGTTCGATTTGAATCTGTTTGCAAAACGGAGTTCTTAAGTTGAACATTCTGGTTAGATCGTTTATTCGAGTTTTACCTGTGCATTAGATGAGTACTTATTGTATGCTTGTTGTTTGTCTGTGATAGAATACCCGGAGTGCGCCGCCTGTTACTTCGAGTCTCTAGGTTTCACGGATCACCAGCAAGGCAAGTAACACTTTGATCATACCTTTTCTACTACCCAGTTTTTATGCATTAGATCAATCCTCAAACATTGCATGATTAGGATCTAATTAAATTGTGGGATGGGAAGTAGTTGAGGTAGTACCTATTACCTGTTTTATTATCAAACCTTTGGGAGTTACTTCTACGTTTGCTTATTATGCCATGCTATGCTAGTAGACGTGGATTGGGTGAGTGTATCCATGACAGATGTGAGATTGTTAATCAATGGTTTATTTAAGGTGGCAACTTAAACACACATCTGGGTGGATTGAGGCACTTGGTTTCTATCAGGACTTGCCTGTATTTCTTTGGACCGCCACCCAGGCTCAAAGGGATCATGAGATTATTCAAACTAGAAACTTAGTGTGCAGCCACAAGCCATTATGGGCTCTAGCATAGTTGACTAAGTTGTGCGAACTCTTACGGGTAGACTAGCAGATGTAGGGGAAAGTAGGTGTATCGGTCTACCCACATGTAAGGTGCTAGTGCTTCCAAAAGACTATGTCTCGGTCATCCGTTTCCCAAACACCATGTAGTGCGAGGAATCAAACGGAGGTGATCGAGTCTTGTGGGGAAAAGTGCGCAAACCACTGCAGCGTGTATAAACTAGTCATGATTAGCCGTGTCCCTGGTTATGGACATCTTGAGCATCTAGAACTTGGATATTATGTGAATCTCATCATGTTACTCTAATTTAATGTTGTTGGGTTTAATGAGTACTTTTAATTGGGATTGAGAATGCTGTTAACCATTCTCAATGTTTAAGAACCACCATGATAGTTAAATAAATTTATTCCTTTGCAGTAGGGAAAAATTGGCTTTATGCAAAAACTGTAACCATAGAGCTTTTCCACCAGCCATATATGCATGTAGTATAGCTTATTCCATTGTTATTCTCTATGTGTTACATGGCCAGCATATTCCATGTGCAGACCCGTTTTCGGGCTGCAACGTTTCATGTTGTAGACTTTTCAGACGACGAGTAAGATGTTTTTAGGTCATGGTTCTATACTCAGTGATGCCGTTGGAGTTGATGGACTCGCTTATCTTCCAAGACTTCCGCTGTTATCGTTTTTAGATGGCCTTAAGCCATATTTATTTCAATAAGTTCTCTTTTGAGACATTTGATGTAATAAGTGTGTGATTGCTACTCTGTTATAAATCCTCCAAGTACTGTGTGGTGTCAGCATTACTGATCCAGGGATGACACTGAGCACAGAGATCAGACTGTTTGAGGTCTGGTCGCTACAAGGTGGTATCAGAGCACACACTGACTGTAGGACACGACCACTAAGCTTAAACCCTAGATCACTACTCTTTCTTCTCATTTCTGACTCCTCATCTTTTCTATTCTTTAGGATGGCGGATGCAAGGATCAAGTTCACAGAACCAGATGAGAACTCACCTTTTGGATATCACTTGAAGGAAGCCACTAGATACTTGAACATAGGAGTACCAAGCTTCACCGGGACTTTCAACGCCACTTTACCCGAAGGGGAGCGCTGGAGGATTCAAGTCTACATTCCAGGAAGGACATTTGCACCAGCCACAGAGCCAATAGAGTTTACCTTTGACGTACCAACATGGAGTCTAGGAAAGAGCATGGCAGCTCACATCGCCATGGGACAAATTGGAGAAGTTTACCACAACGATCTCAAGAATATTATCTACCAAATTTGTGGGCGCTGAGATGTGCATTGGGAGATGATCACCACCAGGAAGGACAGATCAATCGCAACTTATATTCAGGAGTTAAACCAACACATCCAACGCCAGGAGAATCAGATGTGCGCAGATATGGAGGATCTGCAGAAGGCTATGGCCAAGATCAAGGAGCTACAAGAAGAACTCAAGGCTACACGCAAAGATTATATGGAAGAAATCGTCGCTCTAGTAAGACAGAACGGTGACCTTAAGGAGAAGATTGGAGTATTCATGGGAAGATCAGCACCCAGAGGAGAAGAGGATGAACCTACTTGTCCAGATAACTATATCATCATCGACGACACCGACTTGGATCCCGACGACAGCGGTGATGACTATGTTGATGAAGCTGGAGCAAATATCATGGAATCTGCATTGGAGCAGTTTTTCTAGTTGACCACCATAACAGTAGTAGAATTTTCCACCATTTAATTAGTTTTAGACCAAGCACTTTGTAACGATAGTTAGACCGTTGTATGCCCTTGTTTGAATTGATTGGAATGATATTGTGTGCTTTTGTCTCATGTGCAATGGGTAGTGTTATCTCACTAGACCTCATTCTATTCTAAACTTTCCTCTCCCCTCTAAACCCTCAGATGCCTCCGAGACGCGACCCCGAGTTTGTTTTCCCGCCAGAGATCACTCAGTTGATTCAGCAGCAGAACACCTTGATTCAAACATTGGTACAGAACCAAGGCAACAACAACAACCCACCGCCACCACCACCTGTTGACCATCTGGCACGTTTCTTAAGGTTGAATCCGCCGGTGTTTTCCAGTAGCACCGAGCCGATAGTAGCAGATGATTGGCTCCGTAAGATAGGGAGGGAGTTGACCACAGCAGGATGCAGAGATGGAGAAAAGGTGAAGTTTGCCGCACATCAGCTTGATGGACCCGCAGCAGCATGGTGGGAGAATTTCACAGCCACTTACCCTGTAGACACTGTCACATGGAATCAGTTTCAGCAAGCATTTCGTACTGCCCATGTTTCAGCAGGAGCTATGGCCATGAAGAAGCGTGAGTTTCGCAACTTACGCCAAGGAGGACGGACAGTTGGCCAGTATGTGGATGATTTCAGTAAGCTAGCACGTTATGCCCAGATGACGTTGCTACGGATGCAGCTCAGCAGGAGAAGTTTCTAGAAGGACTGAATGACGAGATGAGCATGCAGTTGATGGTAGCCACTTTCAATAACTACCAGGAGTTAGTAGATCGTGCTCTTATGATTGAGGGGAAGCAGCAGCAGATTGATAATCGTAAGAGAAAGTATGGATAGGGGAAGTACAATTCTGGAGCTCAGCAGAAACCACGCTTTACCCCAAAGTCAGGAGGACATTTTCAGCATACTCACGGAGGAGGCAGCTCGCACAATCATAATGGCACAAAGAATGGAAACGGGAAGGGAGGAAGCAATGGACAAAGCCGCACCAACCCGTCAACACCATCCAAGGCAGACCTGAGCCATATCACTTGTTATAAGTGCCGTAAGACTGGGCATTATGCAAATGATTGCCCAGAAGCCCAAAATGGAAATGGCAATGGAAGCTCAGGAAAGAAGCCGAACCCTTTCAACAGGGGGCAAGTGAACCACGTTACCGTGGAGGAGGTTGAAGCTCAGCCAGATGCAGTAATAGGTAAGTTTTTGGTTAAGGCATTTACTGCAGTTGTTCTTTTCGATACTGGTGCATCGCATTCATACATATCAAGGGGATTTGTGGATAATTTTAGCCTGCCCACTAAGACGCTTAAGACACCTATGCTAGTGAGTTCACCGGGAGCTGAGTTTATGGTCAGTCAAGGATGCTTTCAGGTGCCATTAAGTATAGGAAGGCATGTTTTCCCAACGGATTTAATTATATTGGAATCCCAAGGTTTGGATGTAATTCTTGGCATGGATTGGCTGTCGATGTATGGAGGAAACATTGATTGCGCCAGCAGGACAATTTTTCTTACGACACCAGAAGGAATAAGAATCAAGTATGTATCACGGCATGAGCCGAGAAGAGCACATGTAAATTCCTTATCAGGAGTTGTGCAGGAGGAAGTACAAGTGGTAAAGGATTTCCCCGATGTATTTCCAGAAGAGTTGCCAGGCATGCCACCGGATAGAGACATTGAGTTCTTAATTGAACTACTGCCAGGCACAGGGCCGATATCCAAGAGACCGTACAGGATGCCAACCCAAGATTTGGAGGAAATTAAGAAGCGGATTAAGGAGCTGTTGGACAAAGGTTTTATTCGCCCAAGTTCTTCGCCTTGGGGATCGCCAGTACTTTTGGTGGAGAAGAAGGATGGATCGTTAAGAATGGTTGTTGATTATCGAGGATTGAATGAGGTAACAATCAAGAACAAGTACCCACTACCTATGATCAATGATCTGTTTGATCGGTTGCAAGGAGCTAAGGTGTTTTCCAAGGTCGATTTGCGATCAGGATACCATTAGTTGAAGATTCGGGAGCAGGATATACCGAAGACGGCTTTTACCACCAGGTACGGGCTGTATGAGTATACCGTTATGTCATTTGGTCTGACTAACACCCCAGCCTATTTTATGAACATGATGAACAAGGTGTTTATGGAGTTCTTGGATAAGTTCATTGTGGTGTTCATTGATGATATTTTGGTGTACTTGAAGAATGAAGAGGAACATAAGGAACACTTGCGTATGGTACTCGAGAAGCTTAGAGAACATCAGCTATACGCCAAGTTTAGCAAGTGTGAGTTTTGGCTGGAGGAAGTTGGATTTCTCGGACATGTTATATTCGGAGAAGGTATAGCAGTAGACCCCACTAAAATTGTCACAGTAACAAACTGGGAAGCGCCAACAACAGTTGGAGAGATCCGGAGTTTCCTTGGACTCGCAGGATACTACCGGAGGTTCATTGAAAATTTCTCAAGGATTGCGAAGCCTATGACAGAGTTGTTAAAGAAGGATACCAAGTTCGTTTGGACTGAGGAGTGTGAAGCTAGTTTCCAAGAGTTGAAGAAACGTTTGGTTACCTCACCAGTGTTAATTCTGCCAGATCAGACCAAGGATTAAGAGGTGTATTGCGACGCTTCACGTCGAGGACTTGGAGCAGTGCTTATGCAGGAAGGAAGAGTTGTTTCGTATGCTTCATGACAACTTAAGCCACATGAGTTGAATTATGCTACTCATGATTTGGAGTTAGCAGCCGTAGTGCACGCAATGAAAACGTGGAGACATTTTCTCATTGGAAATCATTGTGAGGTACACGGATCGGAAGAGTTTGAAGTACATCTTCACGCAGAAGGAGTTAAATCTCAGGCAGAGGAGATGGTTGGAGCTCATTAAGGATTATGATATGAGATTGCATTATCACCCCGGGAAGGCTAACGTTGTAGCAGACGTGTTGAGCCGCAAGAGGCATGTCAATACACTAATGACGGGAGGAATACCCAAGGAGTTAGCAGAGGATCTTCATGAATTATGTTTGGTAATAGTTCCGAGAGGCTTTGTAGCAGCATTGGAGATTCAGTCTACTTTGATGGATAAAATCAGAGAAGCTCAAAAGACAGATAAGGAAGATCTGCTCAGGGACCACCCTCACCTATTTGCTAGCCAACCCGAATCTCGAGGGCGAGATTCATCTTAAGGGGGGTAGGTTTGTAACATCCCAAATTTTCAATTTGGAATGTTATACATAGATCATCATTGCATATCATAATTTTGTTGCATTGTTGGCTCGATCCTAGAAATTCCACGCAACTCAAGGACCCACGGAGAGAGTTGGGGATTTCGTTATTTTCTTATTTGAGTTTTCTCAAATTTTGAAAATAGGATCATTTGATTTTATTTATTTTATCTTCAATTATTTCTACTACCAAAATGTCACAGAGGGAATAAAATGACTTTCCCAAAATAAAGAAATAATGAAGATTTAATAAAAAAAATCAAATAAGATTTATTTTGGAGTTTTTCGCCTTTTATTTGAATTTAGGAAAAATGCCTGTTTTTCAAAAATGCATTTAGGCCCCAAATAAATGTTCATTTTGTCCGGCTTGATTTTAGAAGTCGGGGAAAATTTATTTCGGGATTTTTGGTGTCCGTTTAGTATTTCTTTTTTTTCTTTCTTCTGCGCGGAATTATTAAAAAAAACGCGAACCGCCTCTGGGCCGTGCCTGAGCGGGACTCCGCTCGGGGGGCACTATATAAAGCGCCACCCCGGCGCCCCCAGGCCCAGCCGCCCCGCCCCGCCAGCCCGCCAGCCGCCGCCGGCCCACACCC